>NC_055988.1:67825338-68126184 GCF_018446385.1 Zingiber officinale | reverse complement strand
GTCTAATTTAGATTATGACTCATTGAATCAATTTAATTAAATGAATTAGATTCATTATATTAAATTGGCTTGAATTAAATGGTTGGATTAGATCAACCATGAGAGAGATTAAGTCAAGTTTGACTTGACTTGAGAGGAAGAGGAAAAGTCAAGTTTGACTTGACTTTATGCCACATCATTTGTGAGTTGGCATTAAGTGGCCAATGATGATGTGCCACATCATCATAGTTAGCACATGTGTGTGCCACCTAATGGAGGTTACAAATCCCCTCTTTAATGGCCACATTAAAGAGAATGGAGGTTACACCTCCAAGAGGTGGCCGGCCACTTATTGTGTGTGAATGAAATTCATTTTTCATTCAAGGCATTTTATTCCATCATCTTCTTCCTTGCTCTCTCTTCTTGCTCTCCCTCTCCTCCTCTTGCCGTGACTCATCAAGGGTGCTAGAACACCTTTGTTTAGTTTTTCTCCACCCATTTGTTCGTGTGGATACTTCTAGAGGATCGTACACTTGACGATCTCGAGATCCGGCACTTCCTTGGACGAGCGAGATTCGTAAAGGGCATGCATCAAGGGTAAAAGGTTTTCTCCTTGTAAATCTAGTTTAGAACTAAGTCTAAGAAACTCGTACTCATAAATTTTTGTTTTATTTTACTTCGCACAGATCCAGTGGCTGGGGTTTCAGGGTTTCCGCGACGCGAAAAAGCGGTTTTTGGGGCCCGAAAGACCCAACAGTGGTATCAGAGCCACGTGCGAAATCTTGTACGAGTTTAGTTTGTGTTTTTATCAAAAGTGTAGGTTCTGTAATTTTCTGTAAAATTAGGTTTTTATGGTTTTTTATGGGTATTTTTCTCGTAGAAGCGAAGCACAAGTGTTTAGACACTTGTAGGCTTTGGCTACCGAGAAGATTTTTCCGAAACGGCAAGGTTTCACCCCAAATCCTTTTGGGACAGTGGGCTAAGGTGCTATAGGATCGCTAAGGAACATTCGCGATGGTTAGATCGCGGGTAGGGGCGCTGACCCTGGCCCCGCAAGGGGATTCGTTCTACGATTGCGCCCGAAAACCCGCTAAACTGAACCGCCGGGAATTTTACTTATAAAAATTGTAAAAATTATAGTAAAATTACATAAAATTATAGAAAATACATAATTTAGAATTATGTATCATTTGTGATAGTCCGGGTGTTTTTGTCTTGGTAGATCATCGCCCACATGATGTCCAAGAAGAGGAGAGGAATACGATAGAAGATCAAAAGGTCTTTGTCTACAAAGAAAGGTACAACTAGTTATTTATTCCGCTGCACAACTAGTTTTGTTTTCTTCGTATGGATCCTGAAATACCAACACAAGAGGCTAGCGATTTTGTGTTTTCATTTTTGTGTTCGATTTTGTGTTTCGATCTTGTGCTTTGATTGAGGTCTCTGTAGTTAAACCTAAGGTTACTGTGAGAAGTTTAAATGTTCAATTTCTTTGAAAGGTTTTGTCTAGGAAGTGGTGGATGATCCCATAACCAAGAAGGTCTAGTGCCTCACCAATGACCTGGAAGCCAATCCTTGAAATAAATATTTAATCAACTTCTGTAATATGGTTTAACTTCAGAAGAACATAAGGGTTGAACTTAGAGTAAAAATGTTAAGTTTCGTTTCCAATCCAAGTTTAACTTTGAAGAATGAACTTGGAGTAAAAATGTTAAGTTTCGTTTCCAATCCAAGTTAACTTTTGAAGAGCACATGGGTTGCTAGGAAAAGTTCTGTGCTTGTACAAATTTTTGTACAGGGGAAACAGAACAGTATTCCGAGTAACACCCTTCAAGTGGTATCAGAGCTAGTTTTCTACCTCTGTGTGTTTGGTTTTCGGTTAAATTATGCACTTCTTATACATAAGTTTAGGCCGAATAATAGTAGGATGTGGTAGATAGATTAACTCTGTGGTTGCAGGCATCCTAGATCCAACTATTATGGCTTTTGTGTGATTGTGTGTGATTTGAACCCTCAGGCATATCGAGGTTGTTGTGTGTGCAGGATTGTAATAATTAAATATGGCTGGTTGCCGTATTATTATTATTGTTATTTTACATTTTGTTCGATCTAGATTACATGTACATTCACTTGTGGAATATAGGATCGATAAGTGTAAAACTTTATTTTTATCATGGATCGTATCCTTGCAAGGCGTGGTGCTATTTGAGGACCAAAGGCGCAGTGGAAAAGGAGGCAAGATAGATGCGATGACATGACCCGTTGGCGGCGGCTAGGGTCAGCGGCATACGGAGGACAGCTATGGATGAGACCATAACATAATAGTTGGAAAATTATTTTTTCATATTTATTGCCTTTATGTGCTGTAATGTGTATGCTTTTGTGTGCATGTGTGATATGTGTGCAAGTTAAAATTCCTCGTTTAAATAACTAAGTGAGAGAGAGTTTATTTAATTAAATTCTATAGTCTCCATTACTGGTTTGTAAGTGATGCATTCAAACTTGCGCATTGGCTTTAAGTGCCTTCCTCCACATCGGATGAGTTTGTTTCCGGATCACTAGATCAAACTTCCTCTATGGATTATTATAGGAAATTATTTAGGTTTGTGTGATCTTCTCCATCTGAAGGAGCACAATCCTAATTAATGGACTAAGTAATCAAGTAATGGTATACACTTAGGCGCATCTAATATTATCCTCCCCATCAGAGTCACTGCTATTATTTTGTGTGACCGAAGACAAACCAACTATTAATTTTATTTGTCATAAAGTTAGGTTGACAAGATAATAAAATTAATAGGTAAAACCTCTTCTTACAAATGTTTGAATTAGTATAAGCCCACACTATCATGGCATACAAAATTCACGGTATTTTGAGTTGTTGGTGAATTTAAATTATATTGTTCGAGGAATCAATATTATTTTAAATTCTAAAGTTTTGACCAAATATTTTGTGATTCTTAGGATTTCAAAATGGCTTTCAATCCTCTTGCTATTATTTTAAAAGAAAACAAACTCACTGGTCCCAATTATATTGATTGGAAACGAAACTTGGACATTGTTTTAACTGCTGAGGGATATAAGTTCGTACTTTTTGAGGTTTATCCTAACAAACCTAATAGTGATTCTAGTGAAGAGAAGATTGACAAGCATAGGAAATGGGTCAAAGTAGATGAGATGGCGCGGTGTTACATTTTGGCATCTATGTCAAATGTGCTACAACATCAGTATCAGGTCTTACCTACTGCCTATGACATGATGTACAATCTCAAAGAACTCTTCAGACACCAGAATCGGGCTGCTAGGAAGGAGGCTATGAGAAACTTGATGATGACCACCATGACTGAGGGGACACCCGTAAGGGATCATATCCTCAGGATAATGGCTCATTTGAACGAAATACAAATCCTTGGAGATGAAATCGATGGGAAAACCCAGGTCAATATCATTCTCCAAACGCTACCCAAGAGTTTTGAGCAGTTCTACCTAAACTATAATATAAACAAAAGGATATATTCGTTGGCAGAACTTCTGATAGAACTTCAAGCAGAAGAAGAGATATTTCATCAAAGTTCTCAAATTCACATTGTTGAAAACATTTCTGCTTCTATGTCGAAAGGCAGGAAGAAGAAAAAGAAACAAGTTGGTTCAGCAAAGAAGGTGATTCGACCTCAAGGGACTGGACCACAAGCAGGGGTGAAGAAACCGAAGGGTAAGTGCTTCACATGAAAACAGTCTTGACATTGGAAGGTGGACAGTCCTCACAGAAAGCAGAACAATAAAGGTATATCTTATTCATTAGTTGTTGGAACATGTTTAGCGGTGTTATCTACCAGTACCTGGTATGTAGATATGGGAGCCACTGATCATGTCTGTAATTCATTGCAAGGGTTCTAGGAAACTCGACAACTACATGAAGGGGAGATTACTGTCTACATGGGCAATGCTACGAGAGTGGTGGCTGTTGCAGTGGGAGATGTTTTATTATCTTTCGATAGTAATAAAACATTGATTTTGAGAAATTGTATTTATGTACCAAGTTTTAGAAAGAACTTGATTTCAGTTTCTAAACTATTTATGGATAGATATTCTGTTTCTTTTGAGGACAAAGTAGTTGTCAAGAAAAATAGGGTAGTTGTCTGTTCTGGTACGTTGGTTGACAATTTGTATACTCTAAATCCAATAACTCCCATGATACAACAATAGGAAATTTAAAAGAGAGAGATTTTAATCTTTCCCTTTTAGAATTACCAAATTTGTTTTGGGAATATGCTCTGGAAACGATAGTGAAAATTCTGAACCTGGTACCTTCTAAGTCAGTACCCTTTACTCCCACAGAATTATGGAATGGGCATAAGCCTAGTTTGAAACACATTCAGATTTGGGGTAGTCCAGCACATGTGTTGAAGGGAGATGCAGATAAGTTGGAATCACGTACAGAAGTTCTCTTGTTTGTAAGATATCCTAAAGGAACGAAAGGTGGTTTATTTTATAGTCCTAAAGATCATAAGGTCATTGTTAGCACCAATGCCCAATTTTTAGAAGAGGACTACGTGATGAACCACAAGCCCATGAGTAAAATTGTTCTTGAGAAATAAGAGAGGACACGTCTAATTTAGTACCAACGGTACAAGATGAGATACCACAAGAAACTGCAACTCGTGTCACAAATGATGCACAATTACAGGTAGTGCCTCGTCGTATCTGGAGGGTTGTTCGGCAACTTGATAGATTCATGTTTTTGAGAAAGTCTTCGAACTTGATCCCTGGTGAACATGAAGTTGATCCCTGGACATATGATGAAGCACTCCAAGATAAGGATGCAACATCTTAGCAAAGTACAATGAACTCTGAAATAGAATCTATGTATTCTAATCAGGTCTGGGAGTTTGTAGAACTACCAAATGGTGTAAAAGTCATTGGATGTAAATGGGTCTACAAAAGAAAAAGAGGGACGGGAAGGTGGAAACCTTCAAAGCAAGGCTTGTTGAAAAAGGATATACTGGGAAAGAGGGAATCGACTATGAGGAAACCTTTTCGCTGGTAGCCATGTTTAAGTCTATCCAGATTCTTTTATCTATTACCGCTCATATGGATTATGAGATTTGGTAAATGGATGTCAAGATAGCTTTCCTTAATGGAAGTCTTGAAGAAAACATTCATATGAAGCAACCAGAGGGATTCATTACGAAGGGCAAAGAGCATCTTGTATATAAGGTCAATCGATCTATCTATGGACTGAAGCAAACTTTGAGATCTTGGAACATCTGGTTTAATGAAGTGATCCAGTCTTAAGATTTATTTAGTGTCCGGATGAGTCTTGTCTATACAAGAAAAGTGACAGAAATGTGGTGGTATTTCTTGTACTATACGTAGATGACATTATGCTCATTGGCAACAATGTCAAAGTGTTGTCAGACGTAAGGGTATGGTTGTCCAAGCAATTCGATATGAAGCACTTGGGAGAATGTGGGCATATTCTTGGGATCAAAGTAATAAGGAATCACAAGAAAAGAATGTAGTGCTTATCCCAAGCTTCATACATCGATATTATCCTAGCTCGTTTTAGCATGCAAAACTCCAAGAAAGGTTTTCTACCTTTTCGGCATGGAGTACCTTTATCTAAAGAGATGTCTCTTAAGACATCAAAGGAGATAGAGGACATGAAGGCAGTTCCTTATACTTCGACTGTAGGAAGCCTAATGTATGCGATGCTATGTACGAGACCGGATATATGTTTTCTTATGGCCATGGTTAATAGATATCAAAGTAATCTAGTGTTAGTTAGAGCCCTAGAGTCAATCATTTGATGATTGTTGTATGGAATCATTGTATCATATTCTTATATATATAAAGGCATTTGTTTATGGTTATTATGATTACTTGTATTGGTGCCAAATAACTAAGTATAATAGCATCCTTGAGTAGAAGGTTCTTACCTATATCAATCGGTTAGTTGAATCGATAGTGAGATGATATAGGGAACACTACTCTTAATCATTCCTAGTCAAGTATTAGCATTCAGGGACAATGTTAATGTGACGAGACTAGCATGTAGGTCAACTAGATGACTTGATCTCACAAGTCATGGATATAGAGATATCAAGTTGACACATGGGTATGCATTGGAGAATGTATACTGAATGACCCACCATGAGAAAGTATCATGGATCGTTATATGAGTGGCATATACTTTCTCATGTGGCTATTAATATGACTATTAGTCCTTGGACCTGAAATGACCATGGTTCCCTACATAAGGAGTTACATACTTTGACTTCGTCAAACGTCACCCGTAACTGGGTGAACTATAAAGGTGATTACTGGGTATGTAACAAATTATGCGGAGGGATGTGAGTGATGTAGATGGGATCTATCCCTCCTATATGATGGGAGAGACATCATTATTCTTGATAGATTAAGACCACTAAGTGCATGGTCATGCCCAAATGAGTCAATATGAGATGTTGAGCTCATTTGATTGAGTGAGTCTACTTGGGATTCAAGATTTAGATTGATTAGAGGATGACACGGTCTATGCCTCACATTGATCAATCTAGATGTCAAGGATAGAAGGACACTTATCATATATTGTGAAGAGTCACAATTAGTAGTCACAAGGTGATGTTGGATCTCAACATTCTTATAACTTGGGTAATAATGATGTGTTGCTAGATACCGCTCATTACTTATGCCTCTAAATGGGTTTAGGAGCATTGCCAATGTTATAAGAACCTATAGGGTCACACACAAAGGGCAATTAGATGGAGATTAGGTTAATTTGATGAACCTAAAGGATTAGGTCCATGTGATGAACCAAATTGGATTAAGAGTTATCTAAATTAGGCTAATTGAGTTGGACCCAATTTGGTTCATGTGTTAGATGAGTCTAATTTGGACTTAGACTCATTGAGTCAATTTAATTCAATGAATAGAGATTCATTAAATTAAAATTGACTTGAACCAATGGTTAGATTTGATCAACCATGGGAGAGAAGTGGTCAAGTTTGACTTGACTTGAGAGGAAGATGAAGAGTCAAGTTTGACTTGACCATTTGCCACCTCATTGGTGAGTTGGAAAAGAGTGGACCAAAGATGATGCTCCACATCATCATGGTTACTTAAGTGGGATGCCACCTCATGGGAGTTACCAAGAGTTGTGACTCTTGGTATTCCATGGAGGTTATTAACCTCTTAATGTGGCCGGCCACAATTTATTCAAGAGAGGAGTTTTTCATTTTGTGTGTAACTCTCATCTTCTTCCTCAAGCTCTCTTCTCTCCCTATCATCCTCCATTTCCGTGAGCCACAAAGGGTGCTAGCACACTCTAGTGTATTTTCTCCATCTCCTTGTTCGTGTGGATACACATAGAGGAGTGTCTACTTTGATATTCTCGAGATCCGGCATCATTTAGACGAGCGGGATTAAGCGAAGGTCATCACTTCAAAGATATACCTTCTTATCTTGTAGATCTAATGTAGATCTAGGAGTAGAGAAACTTGTACACGAATTTTAAACTTCGCACGGATCCGGTGGCATGGGTTTCGGGGTTTCCGCAATGCAAAAAGGCGATTTTTGCGGTCCGAAAATCCCTATAGTGGTATCAGAGCCACGTGCGAAGCACGTACATGTTTATTTTGTGTTTTTATGAAAAACTTTTAGTTCTGTAACTTTCTGTGAATTTCCTAATTTTATGTGTTTTATGGGTAATTTTCTCGTAGAAGCGAAGCAACAAATGTTTCGACACTTGTAGGCTTCGACTACCGAGAAAACCTTTCCGAAACGGCAAGGTTTCGCCCAATTTATTTTGGGACAGCGGACTAAGGCACTGTAGGATCTCTTAGGAACACTCGCGATGGTTATATCTCGGGTAGGGGTGCTGCCCCTAACCCCGCATGGAGCTTCGTTCCGCGATTGCGCCCGAAAATCGCTAAACGGGACCGTCGGGAATTTTTACTCATAAAATTGTAAAAATTGTGGGAAAATTTACAGAAATTTATAGAAATTACATAATTTAGAATTATGTATCATTTTGTGATGGTCATGGCCCAAAGACCCCAGTTTGATTGGAAAAAATTGTGTTGTAATTTATATTATGGCCTGCATGCCATTTTCTGTGATGTGCGTGTTGTATATGATACACGACCTATGCGTCGTGCCTTTCCTATTTTATTTCCTGTTGTAAAATAGTTTAGACTCGAATGTAACTCGAGTTTCATCTTTGTAATGTACAAAATGAAGCGGTGGAAGGTCCACTCGAGACGGAGTTACGAGGAGGGTGCGAGCAACACAAGGTGGTCACCGGAAGGAGCTTGAGAAGTTGTTGACCTTAGGTTGACCATCCAATCTTCTCATTGGCTTGAGAAGATCGTAGTAGGGCCATGACTAATCACAAAAAGTTTAATTAATTTCTTGTGTGTGTATATGTGATGCATGCTAGATTAGTAATTAAGTAGTGCCTTAACAATTAGATTAGATCTAAGTCACGCACATGATGCACCTCCACGATTAGATTAGATCTAAATCGAGTATATGATACACATCGACGATTAGATTAGATCTCAATTGCGTCAACTCGAAATGCCTACCATGCCGTGATACCCATCACTACCTCGATCACTTGGTGTTGTTGAATCTGCCAAAACAGAGCAACGCATATTAACTTGGTAGGGTGCGGAGGGACAATCTTGGTCCCGCCTATCAACGCATGGGTGAGTACAACTCAATTAGATTGAGTAACTAGTTAACTCAATTGGATCGAGTTTAACTATATGCATTTTCCAATGGTTGGTAGATAGGTCAAAATCACATTTATATTAATTCTTGGGTGATTTATCCAAAGCTAACTCAAGTTTTAATATAAATGAGGATCTTAATCCTATAAACAAGAGTTGCATAGAGATGTAATTGGTAATTAGTCACCTACCGATCATACTAAGTCTTGGGCGATTTAGCCAAAGCTAACTCAAGGCGTAGTATGATGTGGATCTTGTCCCACTTAAATTATAGAATTCAGTGGGAGCATCATTTAATTAAAGGCCTAATTAGATGATTAATTGGAATATGATATTTATTTTTCTGCATTTTTCTGTTGTAGATTACCATGTCGTCAAACACGAACTCCTTCTCCCTACATTCTATCCTCGATAAGGACAAGCTCAATAGAGCTAACTTCCTGGACTGGTACAGGAACTTGAGAATAGTTCTCAAACAGGAACGAAAACTGTACGTCCTGGAGCAGCCCATTCCTGAGGCACCTCCTGCCACTGCCACGCGAGCTGATCGTGATGTTTACAAGAAGCATCAAGATGACGCATTAGATGTGTCATGTCTTATGCTCGCGACCATGAACTCTGAGCTTCAGAAGCAACACGAGTTGATGAGTGCTTATGATATGGTTGAACATCTTCATCAACTATATCAAGGACAAGCGAGGCACGAGAGATTCGAGATCTCTAAGGCACTGTTTCAGTGCAAGATGCAAGATGGGACTCCCGTAGGCCCCTATGTACTCAAAATGATTGGGTACATAGAAAACCTACAGAGGTTGGGATTCCCACTTGGCCAAGTGTAACACCCACAAAACTATAAGATAAGTATATGGGTGTTATTTGCTTTAGAGCATAAGAGTAAGAAGAATCAAAAGAAAAAGAAATAAGAGAAATAAAAAGAATAGGTGAAGGTTTGAACCTTGAACCTCTCACAAAGGATAGAAATAAAATTATGTATGATAACCACTAGAATAATGAATAACATATGAATGGAAAATGATGGGAATTGTAGTTAAAAGTGAAGATATAATTAAGTGAGGGAACAAGAGAAAATCAAGTAGCTTTCTTTCTCTTGTTTACCTCTTGGTAAAGAAAAGGAGTAAGCAAAAGATAAGTTGTCTTTCTATTTTTTTTCTCTATTTTCATGGGGATTAAGAGAGTGAGGATGAGAAGAGTTAAGGGAGATGAATGAGGACATATTCTCATTAGAAAATTATATACATGAATTAAGGAGAAAGGGAAGCAAAAAAATTCATATTTGTTTCTTCCACCCACTTAGCATAAAAAGGAAAGAAAGAAAAGGATTTCATTTTCTTTCTTCTTCCTCACCATTGCCGAAACTAGAGCTCTTCTCCCTCATCACCACAAGCCGAGTTTAGGTCTTCTTCTTAAGAGAAAACTAAGATACAAGAAGGAGCCTTCAAGGTGTACCCTTCCAAGCAAGAGAAATCAAAAGGAGTGCTAAAAGAAGAAGCTCTCTTCTTCCTCTTCACCAAGGGTACCATTTCCTTAAGGATTAACAAGTGAACACTAGGTAAGCTTCCCCTCACCTGTGGTACAATAGCTCATATGGTTTTCCATGAAGATAGATTGCTAAAAAAAAACTAGGGTTGCTTTATGGAAAATTCGGCCAAGACAAAAGGAAGAGTCTAAGAAATTTTAAACTAGATATGCTTATTATTTTTCTTGTGACATGTATCTTATGTAGGAGGTTAATCTAATGTTTCCATGCTAGAATGATTAATTAGAACTTAGATCCATGAACCTTAGACTCTCGGCCAAGCATGAACAAGAGGACTAGGTAAGCTAAAGACTCAAACTAAACATGCTCCCTTGTTCTTGTGTTATGTACCCTATGAAAATGGTGTTGTTAACTTTTTCTCTTACTTGTATGTTGATTGAAACTCCATTTTCATGCTTATGAATATTCGGCCATGGAAGAACTAAAGGCCTAGGAGAGCTTTAAACCTAAAACTAAGCATGCTATGATTTTTCCTAAGACAAGATATGAAGCTAAAATGTTATGCCTTGATTGTATGTTGGTTTGAAATTCTATTTCATGCTTATGAAGATTCGGCCATGTTGTGATTTGAGGCCTAGGAAAGTTTAAACCAAGTCTAAGATGCTCATGACCTTCTTGATGAAATGATATGAAACTAGTTTGATGTTCTTAGGGTTGCTTGTTATATAGAAATTTAGTTACATGTAACTTTCGGCCACACTAAGTTTTAGGGCTAGGATGCTTAGATTTTTTAAACTAAGTTTACTCATGATGGTTCTTGTAATAAATGCTATGAAATGTGTTGTGTTTTCTATGCTCTTATGCCACTAGAAACCTAGTTTTCATACTCACATGTTTCGGCCACCATTGGTTTAAAGGCCTAGGGAAACTTAGAACCCAACTTGGATATGCTCATGATGTTTCTTTTGATAAATGCTATGAAATGTAATTGTGGATTTCTATGCTCTTATGCTATTAGAAACCTAGTTTCCATGCTCACATGTTTCGGCCACTATTGGTCTAAAGGCCTAGGAAAATGTAGAACCCAACTTAGATATGCTCATGATGTTTCTTGTGATAAATGCTATGAAATGTAGTTGTGGTTTCCATGCTCTTATGCCCTAGAAACCTAGTTTTCATGCTCACATGTTTCGACCACTATTGGTCTAATTCCTAGGAAAATGTAGAACCCAACTTAGATATGCTCATGATGTTTCTTGTGATAAATGCTATGAAATGTAGTTGTGGTTTCCATGCTCTTATGCCCTAGAAACCTAGTTTTCATGCTTAATATGTTTCGGCCACCTTGAGTTAATGGGTTTAGGAAGTTTGGAACTTGAACCAAATGTGCTTATGATGTTCCTCATGAAATGTGTAGGATATTGGCTTAAGGTTCAACACTTTCATGCTACATGTAACCTAGAATAAGGCTTGCTAGGGTTCGGCCATGATAAGGATAGAAGCTTATGGAACTTAGAACCCAAATAAACATGCTCAAGTTGTTCCTTATGAAATATGATGTGATATGAGTTTAGGGTTTTCATGTTTGCATGTTGCTTAGAACTTGATTGCTCTTCATGAAGGTTTCGGCCATGAAAGAATTAGAAACCTAGGAGGGCTTAAAAATTTAAGTTAAACATGCTTATGATCTTTCTTATGATAGGATGTGAAGTTATCATGAGATTCTTATGTGTGTATGTTGTCTAGAGTTCATGTCCCTACTCTTGACTTTCGGCCATAAAAGGTTTAGTGACCTAGATGTGCCTCACATGCTATGCTATGAATTAAGAGATGTTATTTAAATGATTCCATGTATGATTATGTCTTTCTATGATGAGTGATATGTTCATTATGTATGCTTATGACCCATGCATGTGCTATGTGCCCAATTATGCATGCTTTATGATATGATAAATGACATGTTCATTATGTATGTTTATGATCCATGCATGTGCTGTGTGCCCAAATATGCATGCCTTATGATGTGATAAATGACATGTTCATTATGTATGCTTATGATCCATGCATGTGCTGTGTGCCCAAATATGCATGTGTTATGATATGTTAAGAAATATGTTATGCATGAAATGATAAGAACTATGATATGTATGACATGCTACTTTACTTTATGTATGGCTTGTACCAAGGGTGGGCTCCATAAGCGCCCCGGGGTCGATGGACTAAGAAACGGGCCTCGTTAGGGATGAGCTCCTAAGTGCCCCTAGGTCGATGGACTAAGAAACGGGCCTAGTATGTATGCCTTGTAGGGTTCAAGACTTGCTACCTTGGACCTACATAGGACGCGTGCATTTATGTATGTGGTACAAGCCGGGGCCCTAATCATGTTGAGATTATGTTTAAGTATATATATTATAAGTTTTCAAAAGACATGTTGCATATGTTTCATGATACATGTTTAGGAATTCACCTTGCATATACTTTATGATTATGCCATGATAATTATGATGATGTTATGCTATGTCAGCATTCATTTGATGTTCATGTTAGAATATGCTATGATACTTTATGATGATTATGTTACGATATGCCATGATATGCTGCTTGATATGATAAATTGTTTCCATGCATTTTGACTTGTGATTTTGATATGCTATACGGTTTTTGTGAGTAGGAAAGGAACTTATTGAGCCATGAGTGCTCACAGCTTACTTTCTTGTACCACAAATAAAGGCAAGGAATGGATGTACTAGGGGAGCAGCAGGAGGGGCTAGAAGAATGTGTGTGGTAGTGACTTGGCTAAAGGGAAAGACCTGCTTTTGTTAATAAAGAAATATGCCATGTTTATGTTATTTCATTTTGACTCCATGACATTAATTATGTGTTTGGGTATTATGACTCAAAAATCATGTTAAGTATGCTATGTGGTTTTATATGTCCATAATGATTTTAAAGTAAAAGCTTTTAATTTCTCTAAGTAAGACTTCCGCTGTGTTAAGTAAGTATGTATGTGTCCAAGTAACCCCCGTCGCCTTAGCAGGAGGGGCGAGGCGTTACACCAAGAGCTGGCCACTGACCTGATCTTGCAATCCTTGCCTGATAGCTATAGTCAATTTGTTCTAAATTACAACATGAACGAAATTGACAAGCCACTGCCCGAGCTGCTTAGCATGTTGAGAACTACTGAGCTTAACCTTAAGAAGGTTAAGCCCAACTCTGTTCTGATGGTTTAGAAACACAAGGGCAAGGGAAAACCCAAAGGTAAGGGAAAGTCCCAAGCTAAGGGTAAAGGCAAGGCACTGAAACCCAAAGGAGGGGTTGCCAAGGATGCTACCTACTTCCACTGCGGTCAGACCGGGCACTTGAAGAGGAACTGCAAAGTCTACCTGGAAGATCTTAAGAAGAAGAGAAGTGAGACTTCCACTTCAGATATATATGTTATAGAAGTCAATCTATCTATTTCTACATCATGGGTATTAGATACCGGATGTGGTTCTCACATTTGTACTAATGTGCAGGCGCTGAGAAATAGCAAGGCATTGACGAAGGGCGAGGTGGACCTACGAGTAGGCAATGGAGCACGGGTTGCTGTTGTTACTGTAGGAACTTATTCTCTATCTCTGCCCTCTGGGCTTGTACTAGAATTGGATGATTGTTGTTATGTGTCTGCTTTGACTAAGAACATTATATCAATTTCTTGTTTAGACAAGAAAGGCTTTTCATTTATAATAAAGAACAAATGTTGTTCAGTTTATTAAAATGATATGTTTTATTGTAGTGCACCTCTGATGAATGGACTCTATATTCTTGACCTTGAAAACCCTATCTATAACATAAGTACCAAGAGATTCAAGTCAAATGACATGAACCAAACCTATATCTGGCACTGTCGCTTAGGTCATATAAATGACAAACGCTTATCCCAGCTCCACAAGGATGGTTTGCTGGACTCATTTGATTTTGAATCATATGAGACATGCGAGTCATGCCTTCTAGGCAAGATGACCAAGACTCCCTTTAGTGGACATAGTGAGAGAGCGACTGACTTGTTAGGTCTTATACATAGTGATGTATGTGGCCCTTTTAATGTCACTGCTAGAGGTGGTTATAGGTACTTCATTACATTTACTGATGACTTCAGTAGATATGGTTATGTGTACCTAATGATACATAAGTCAGAATCCTTTGAAAAGTTCAAAGAATTCAAGAATGAAGTACAAAACTAGCTTGGCAAGAGTATTAAGATACTTCGATCAGATCGAGGTGGAGAATACCTTAGCCATGGGTTTCGTGACTATCTAGCTGAGTGTGGGATCCTATCCCAACTCACTCCTCCTGGAACACCACAGTGGAATGGTGTATCTGAAAGGAGAAATCATACCTTATTAGATATGGTACGATCTATGATGAGTCACACAGATCTTCCTATGTATCTTTGGGGCTATGCTCTAGACACAAAGCCTTCATTCTCAACCGAGTTCCATCTAAGGCTGTAATAAAGACATCATATAGGATATGGACTGGGAGAGATGCCCAGGTGTCTTTTATGAGGATTTGGGGTTGTGAGGCTTACGTTCGACGTCAAGTCTCGGATAAATTGGGACCCAAATCTGATAAGTGCTATTTTATTGGATATCCTAAGGAAACGAAGGGATATTACTTCTACATTCCCAGTCAACACAAGATAGTTGCGACTAAGACTGGGATATTTCTAGAAAGGAATTTTGTTTCTAGAAAAACTAGTGGGAGTACGTTCGATCTTGAAGAAGTTCAAGATGTGAACCATAGCACTGAAGCCTCGATGGAAGTTGAACTGGAACCACAAAGTGTTGTGGATGATGTTGTTCCACAAGGAGTTGAGGAACAACAACCGGTTCAAGTAGACCTACCTCTTCGCAGGTCTGATAGGGTGCGTCGTCAGCCTAAGAGAAATTCATTTCTCTTGTCTGACCATGATGACGTTGTGCTCATTGAGGATGAGCCTACCTCCTATCAGGAAGCTGTTATGAGACCAGATTCCGAGAAAAGGCTAGAGGCCATGAGATCCGAGATGGAATCCATGTACACTAACCAAGTATGGACTTTGGTTGATCCACCTGAAGGGGGCAAACCCATTGGGTATAAGTGGGTCTTTAAGAGAAAGACTGACATGGATGGACTTATTTATAAGGGTCGCTTGGTAGCTAAAGGTTTCAATCAAATTCATGGTATTGACTATGATGAAACCTTTTCTCCAGTGGCAATGTTTAAATCCATTCAGATCATGCATGCTATTGCAGCGTACCACGATTATGAGATCTGGCAGATGGATGTCAAAACTATGTTTCTGAATGGAAACCTGCTCGAGGATTGTACATGACACAACCTGAGGGTTTTGTAGATCCACAGCATACTGGCAGAGTATGCAAGCTGCATAGGTCCATTTATGGACTAAAGCAAGCTTCTCGGAGCTGGAATCTTCGATTCGATGATGCGATCAAACAGTTTGGTTTCATCAAGAATGAAGATGAACCTTGTGTCTACAAGAAGGTTGTTGGGAGCACAGTTGTCTTCCTTATATTGTATGTGGATGACATACTACTCATTGGGAAAGACATCCCTTTGCTGCAGTCTGTCAAGACTTGGCTAGGGACTTGTTTCTCAATGAAGGACTTAGGTGAAGCATCCCGCATTCTAGGCATACAGATCTATAGAGATAGATCTAAGAGATTGCTTGGCATAAGTCAGAGTACATACATTGACAAGGTACTACTACGGTTTGCCATGCAGAACTCCAAGAAGGGATTTCTGCCGATGCCACATGGTGTGAGTCTTTCGAAGACTCAAAGTCCCTCTTTTAGAGAGGAGAGAGACCGCATGGATCAGATCCCTTATGCTTCAGCCATAGGATCTATCATGTACGTCATGCTATGTACTCGTCCTGATGTCTCGTATGCTTTGAGTATGACGAGCAGATACCAGTCAGATCTAGGTGAAAGTCACTGGATAGCAGTCAAGAATATTCTTAAGTACTTGAGAAGGACTAAAGAATATTTCTTGATATATGGAGGCTATGACGAGCTAGCTGTAAAGGGTTACAGTGATGCTAGTGTTGGTTAGTCTTAAGAAAATGTACCGGTTCCACTGTACAAAAATTTTTGTACAAGTATCGAACCTTTCCTTAAATAACCTATTGTGTTCTTTAGAAGTTAAATTAGGAATCGCAGATGGAACTTAACATCATTGATTCCAAATTTAACTTATCTGTTCTTAATGGTTTAGATTTGAATCGCAAGCGGAACTTAACACTATTGATTCAAATCTACCTAAGTTATTAATTCCATAAATATTAATTTCCAAAATTGGCTTCCAGGACTGCATGGCGAGGCACATGGCCTTCTTGGATATGGGAGCAACCACCACCGTCTAGGCAAAGCCATTTAAGGAAAGCTAATATTTATTTCCTTAAATAACTCTAGGTTAACCAAAAAGAACAATCGAATCACAAATTCGAAAAAGAAGAAAACACAAAATTGAAAAATAAATTCAATAAAGTAGATCTAATTGCGTATTGTATTTAGAATTCTTACAAAGAAAATAACTAGCATGATGCGGAAGAAAAATACTAGTTATACCTTCTCTTTGTAAGATAATGACCTCGAGATCTTCTGCCGTATTCCTCGTCTCGCCTTGGATGTCGTGTGGACGATGATCCTCCAAGATGAACACCACCCAAAAGAATCCTTCCTCTTTCTCTAAAACTCGGCCACCACCACCATCAAGGAGAAGAGAGCAAAGGGAAAAAGAGAAGGGAGAGGGTCGGCCACCAAGAGATCTCCATGCAAGAGAATAAGAGTTGTCTCATGAAGCCCCCTCACCCCTTCTTTTATATTACTTGCTCAAGGCAAAAAAGGAAAAACCTTTTACAAAAAATAAAATCATCCAAGAGTTTTTCCTTTTCCCTTTTTAAATTTCCTTTTCTTTCCTCTTCATTGAATCAATCACCAATCAATGGTTGTGCTATTTGGTTTAGGATTGTGTTTTGGCCGGCCCCTTGCTTGGCACCAAGCAAGGTGGTCGGCCACCTTATTTAGGAAAGAAAAATAATTTTTTTTATAACATTTTACAAGAAGAAAATCTCTTATAAAATTTACAAGCTCTATTTCCTAAAGTAGAGGTTAAAAAAGGAAAGTTCTAAAAATTAAAACCATATTTTAAAATTTAAAACTTCTCTAACAAAATTTCCTTTTTTAACATGATGATAGAAAATTTTAATTTTAAAACTTATCTCCCTTTTTTTTATTAAACCATGAGGATGGTTAAAAAAGGAAAGTTTTAAAACTTTTAAAACTCTCTATTAAAACATGTGGCATAATTCAAATAAGGAAAGTTTTAAAAATTAAAATCTCTCTTTTAAAACTTATAGTTTCCTACAAAGAGAAGATTTTAAAAATCCAAAACACCCCTCCTATTTGAAATAATAGTGGTCGGCCCCTACATGCTTGGTCACCAAGCAATAGGGTCGGCCCTATTAAAAGGAGATGTGGCCGGCCATTGCTTGGTCACCAAGCAATGGGTCGGCCCCCTTCTTGGACACCAAGATGGGCCTTTCTTTGGATGGACTTGAGGCTTTAATGAGGCTACGACAGGGATCTAGAGGAGAAATTGGTTTTGGCCTTCCGATGAGCTTGAGTATCTTGTGTTCGCCCCGAACACACAACTCAAGTTCATCGATAATAACTCATTCCACTAGAGAGTTATTACCGTACTACCGCACCAATCCCAAATTACATTATGGGCTCCTTCTTATCATGAGTGTGTTAGTCTCCCTGTGTTTAAGATTACGAATGTCAACTAATTAAGTAAGTTACTGACAACTCACTTAATTAATATCTAGCTCCAAGAGTAGTACCACTCAACTTCATTATCATGTCGGACTAGGTCCACCTGCAGGGTTTAACATGGCAATCCTTATGAGCTCTTCTTGGGGACATTCTCAACCTAGATAACTAGGACACAGATTCCTTCTATAATCAAAACACACACTATAAGTAATATCATTTCCCAACTTATCGGGCATATTGATTTATCAAGCTAAATCTCACCCTTTGATAAGTCAAAGAAATAAATATTAAATATATGTGCTTGTTATTATATTAGGATTAAGAGCACACACTTCCATAATAACTAAGATCTAGTTCTTTTACTAAGTCAGTACAAAAAGAACTTACATAAATGGTCCTACTCAATACTCTTAAAGTGTATCAGTGTAATTTATTAGTTAAGACAAACTAATACTTAATTACACTACGACTATTCTGATGGTTTGTTCCTTTCCATCTTAATCGTGAGCAACTTGTTTATAATTTATAGAGAACCGACAACATGATCTTCTGAGTGTGACACCACACTCCATGTTATCTACTATATAAATTAATTGAACAATTACATTTAACAAATAAATGCAGATATTGACCAATGTAATTCTTTTATTTCAACAAATAAATGTTGACAAAAGCTAGGCTTTTAGTATACACTCTAACAGCTAGCTTCCAAACTGATCAGGATGATTATCGATCGCAGTCGGGGTTCGTGTTTTGCATAAATGGTGGTGATGTGAGCTGGAAGAGTTCGAAGCAAGACACAGTCGCTAATTCTACAACAGAGGCCAAGTATATTGCTGCATCAGAAGCAGCAAAGGAGGCAATTTGGATCCGCAAGTTCATCACTGAACTTGGGGTGGTTCCTAGCATTGCTGACCCTATTTAGCTCTATTATGACAACAATGGAGCTATAGCACAGGCGAAGGAACCTCGCTCACACCAGCGGACCAAACACATACTACGGCGCTTCCATCTCATTCGAGAGATTATCGATAGAGGAGATGTGAAGATTTGCAGAGTACCCACAGAGGCTAACATCGCAGATCCCTTGACCAAGGCTTTGGCACAGAGAAAGCATGATGGTCACACTAGGTCATTGGGGCTTAGAGCCCACACTTATTGGCACTTGTGCTAGTGGGAGATTGTTAGTTAGAGCCCTAGAGCCAATCATTTGATGATTGTTGTATGGACTCGTTGTATCATATTCTTATATATATAAAGGCATATGTTTATGGTTATTATGCTTACTTGTATTTGTGCCAAATAACTAAGTATAATAGCGTCCTTGAGTAGAAGGTTCTTACCTATATCAATCGGTTAGTTGAATCGATAGTCAGATGATATAGGGAACACTACTCTTAATCATTCCTAGTCAAGTATTAGCATTCAGGGACAATGTTAAAGCGACGAGACTAGCATGTAGGTCAACTCGATGACTTGATCTCACAAGTCATGGATATAAAGATATCAAGTTGACACATGAGTATGCATTGGAGAATGTATACTGAATGATCCGCCATGAGAAAGTATCATGGATCGTTATATGAGTGTCATATACTTTCTCATGTGGCTATTAGTATTACTATTAGTCCATGGACCAGAAATGACCATGGTTCCCTACATAAGGAGTTACGTACTTTGGCTTCGTCAAACGCCACCCGTAACTGGATGGACTATAAAGGCGATTACTGGGTATGCTACAAATTATGCGGAGGGATGTGAGTGATGTAGATGGGATCTATCCCTCCTATATGACGGGAGAGACATCATTATTCTTGATAGAGTAAGACCACTAAGTGTATGGCCATGACCAAATGAGTCAATATGAGATGTTGAGCTCATTTGATTGAGTGAGTCTACTTGGGATTCAAGATTTAGATTGATTAGAGGATGACATGGTCTATGCCTCACATTGATCAATCTAGATGTCAAGGATAGAAGGACACTTGTCATATATTGTGAAGAGTCACAATTAGTAGTCACAAGGTGATGTTGGATCTCAACATTCTTATAACTTGGGTAGTAATGATGTGTTGCTGGATACCGCTCATTACTTATGCTTCTAAATAGGTTTAGGAGCATTGCCAATGTTATAAGAACCTATAGGGTCACACACAAAGGGAAATTAGATAGAGATTAGGTTCATTTGATGAACATAAAGGATTAGGTCCATGTGATGAAGCAAATTGGATTAAGAGTAATCCAAATTAGGCTAATCGAGTTGGACTCAATTTGGTTCATGTGTTAGATGAGTCTAATTTGGACTTAGACTCATTGAGTCAATTTAATTCAATGAATAAAGATTCATTAAATTAAAATTGACTTGAACCATTGGTTAGATTTGATCAACCATGGATGAGAAGTGATCAAGTTTGACTTGACTTTAGAGGAAGATGAAGAGTCAAGTTTGACTTGACCATTTGCCACCTCATTGGTGAGTTGGCAAAGAGTGGACCAATGATGATGCTCCACATCATCATGGTTGCTTAAGTGGGATGCCACCTCATGGGAGTTACCAAGAGTTGTGACTCTTGGTATTCCATGGAGGTTATTAACCTCTTAATGTGGTCGGCCACAATTTATTCAAGAGAGGAGTTTTTCATTTTGTGTGTAACTCTCATCTTCTTCCTCAATCTCTCTTCTCTCCCTCTCTTCCTCCATTTCCGTGAGCCACAAAGGGTGCTAGCACACTCTAGTGTCTTTCCTCCATCTCCTTGTTCGTGTGGATACACATAGAGGAGTGTCTACTTTGACATTCTCGAGATCCGGCATCATTTGGACGAGCGGGATTAAGCGAAGGGCATCACTTCAAAGGTATACCTTCTGATCTTGTAGATCTAATGTAGATCTAGGAGTAGAGAAACTCGTACACAAATTTTAAACTTCGCACAGATCCGATGGCATCGGATTCGGGGTTTCTGCAACGCAAAAAGGCGGTTTTTACGGCCTGAAAATCCCTACATCCAGGACAGGGACATTTGACTGCCGTAAAGCATATATTAAAGTACCTGAGAACGACTAGAGATTATATGCTGGTTTACTAGGCAGATAATTTGCTCCCTATGGGATACACGGATTCTGATTTCCAATCAGATAGGGACAGTAGTAAGTCAACCTCAGGGTATGTGTTTACTTTAGGAAATGGAGCCATAACATGGAGGAGTGTTAAGCAGAAATGCGTTTCAGACTCCACCATGAAAGCTGAGTATGTGGCAGCCTCTGAGGCAGCCAAAAATGTTGTATGGTTCAGAAACTTCTTGATGGATTTAGATGTGATTCCTGGTTTATCCGAAATTATCACTATTTATTGTGATAATAGTGGTGCAGTAGCAAACTCGAAGGAACCACGAGCCCATAAGGCAAGTAAACACATAGAGCACAAGTACCACCTAATACAAGACATCGTATAATGAGGAGAAGTTGTTGTCGCCAAGATTAAATCTACTGATAACCTGGAACCTTTCACTAAGGCCCTTCCGGTGAGAGTTTTGATGGGCATGTTGAGGGAATGAGAATCAGATATATGGCAGCATATATGGCAGCATAGTCTTTTAGTAAAAGTGAGAGATTGTTAAGATGTATACTAAAAGCCTAGCTTTTTGTATGAACATTTATTTTGAAATGAGAATCACATTGGTCAAATGTCTGCGTTTAGTTAAATGCAGTTATCCATTTAATTTATATTGTAGATAACATGGTGTGTAGTATCACACAGAAAATAATGTTATCAGTTCCTTATAAATTATAAATAGTAGCTCACAACCAAGATGGATTGGGATAAACCAATGGAATGGTTGTAGTGTAATTTGGTATTAGTTTATCTTGACTATAAAATTACACTAGTACACTATGTGTGTATTGAGCAGGACCATTTGAGGTTGTTATTTTTATACTGACTACGTAAAAGGACAAAACCTCTATTATTATAGATGTACGTACTCTTAATCCGGATATAATAACAAACATATATACTTAGTATTTATTTATTTAATTTATCAAAGGGTAAAATTTATTCAGTTAAATCAATAGGCCTGATAAGTTAGAAAATAATATTATTTATATGGTGTGTTGTTGATTATAGAATAAAACTGTGCCCTAGTAATCTAGGTTGATGATGTCCCCTTGAGGAGCTCATAAGGATTATCATGTAAACCCTGCAGGTGGACTTAGTCTGACATGATAATAAGGTTGAGTGGTACTACTCTTGGAGCTAGATGTTAATTAAGTGAGTTGTCAATAACTCATTTAATTAATGGGCATACGATATCTTAAACATAGGGAGACTAACGCACTCATGATAAGAAGGAGCCCATATTGTAATATGGGATTGGTGCGGTAGTTCAATAATAACTCTTTAGTGGTATGAGTTATTATTGATGAACTTGAGTTGGGTGTTCGGGTCGAACACAGGAAGCTCAAGTCCATCGGGAGGCCAAAACCAATTCCTCCTCTCGGTCCCTCTTGTAGCCTCTATAAAGTCTCGCATTCACCCATTTTGATTTTGCTTCCTACCCAAGAAAGGGGTCGGCCAAGCCTTGCTTGGTGCCCAAGCAAGGGGTTGGCCAAACCAAAAGAAAAGAAAAGAAAAGAAAAAGAAAAGAAAGAAAAAAAGGGAGATTTTTCTCAACAGAATTAGAGATTTTTCTAAAAAAAATTACGTTGATTCTTCTGTTAAAAATTTTCTTAAAAGAATTATATTAATTCTTTCCTAAGAAATTTTTCTAAAAAGAATTATGTTAATTCTTTCCTAGAGATTTTTCTAATAAGAATTATGTTGATTCTTTATTAGAAATTTCTAAAAAGAATTATACTAATTTTTTCTTAAGAAATTTTTCTAAAAAGAATTATGTTAATTCTTTTCTAGAGATTTTTTCTAAACAAAAATCTATTACTTTTTCTCCTTTTTTATCTCGGGCAAAGGGTTATAATAGGAGTGGAGGTTATGTCACAAAAATCAGCAATTCAATTAAGAATTAATAAGTTTCTCTCCTTTCCCTTAAGGTCGGTGCCCCATCCCTTTCTTCTTCCCTTTTCTTTCCTCTAGGGTCGGTGCCCCACTTCTTTTCTTCTTCCCTTTTCTTCCCTCTAGGGTCAGCGCCCCATCTTCTCTTGGTGGTTAGAGCTTAGAGGAAAAGAAAATGAAGAGACGAAGCACCTTGGTTGCCGGTGGTTTGGAGGAGAAG
This sequence comes from Zingiber officinale, assembly GCF_018446385.1. Lineage (NCBI taxonomy): Eukaryota > Viridiplantae > Streptophyta > Magnoliopsida > Zingiberales > Zingiberaceae > Zingiber > Zingiber officinale. The sequence goes on along the minus strand of NC_055988.1, from coordinate 68,102,930 downwards.
AAGAAGAAGGCATTCCTTTCTTTGCATCTTTTGGTGGTAGGCGGCTTGGAAACAAAAGGGGTCCGGGTGTTTTTGTCTTGGTAGATCGTCACTCACACGACGTCCAAGAAGAGGAGAGGAATATGGTAGAAGATCAAGAGGTCTTTGTCAATGAAGAAAGGTACAACTAGTTATTTATTTCGTAGCACAACTAGTTTTGTTTTCTTCATATGGATCCTGAAATACCAACACAATAAGTTAGCGATTTTATGTTTTCATTTTTGTGCTTTGATTTTATGTTTCAATCTTATGCTTTGATTGAGTTCTCTGTAGTTAAACCTAAGGTTACTGCGAGAAGTTTAAATATTCAATTTCTTTGAAAGGCTTTATCTAGGAAGTGGTGGATGATCTTATAACCAAGAAGGTCTAATGCCTCGCCAACTACCTGTAAGTCATTTCTTAAAATAAATATTTAATCAACTTCTGTAATATGGTTTAACTTCAAAAGAACACAAGGATTGAACTTGAAGTAAAAATGTTAAGTTTCATTTCCAATCTAAGTTTAACTTTGAAGAACAAACTTGGAGTAAAAATATTAAGTTTCGTTTCCAATCCAAGTTTAACTTTTGAAGAGCACATGGGTTGCTAGGAAAAGTTCTATGTTTGTACAAATTTTTGTACAGGGGAAACAGAATGGTATTCAGAGTAGCACCCAACACTATTTCCCCTGTACAAAAATTTGTACAAGTACAGAACTTTTCCTAGAAACCCATGTGTTCTTCAAAAATTAAATTTGGATTGCAAACGAAACTTAACATTATTAATCTAAGTTCAACTTATGTGTTCTTTAGAAGGTTAAAATTGGATTGGAAACGAAACTTAACATTTTTAATCCAAGTTCAATCCATGAGTTCTTCAGAAGTTAAATTATATTACAGAAGTTGATTAAATATCTATTTCAAGGATTGGCTTCCAGGTCGTTGGCGAGGCACTCGGCCTTCTTGGTTATGGGATCATCCACCACTTCCTAGACAAAGCCTTTCAAAGAAATTGAATATTTAAACTCCTCACAGTAAACCCTAGGTTTAACTAAAGAGACCTCAATCGAAGAACAAAATCGAAACACAAAATCTCTAGACTCTTGTGTTGGTATTTCAAGATCCATACAAAGAAAAACTAAACTAGTTTTGCTGTGGAGTAAAGAACTAGTTGTACCTTTCTTCGTAGACAAAGACCTCTTGATCTTCTGTTGTATTCCTCTCCTCCTCTTGGACCTCTTGATCTACCAAGACAACACCACCAGAACCACTTCTATGCCTCCAAGACTTTTGGCCACCTAGGGATGCTAGAATAGGGAGCCTCCTTCTCTTCTTCTTCTTCTCCAAAAAACCAGCCACAAGGAGGTGAAGCCTTGATGTGTCACCGGCCTTAAGCGAAGAAAGTAAAGGGAGAAGAGGAGAAAGGGGGTCGACCACCAAGGAAAATAGAAGAGGGAACTTTTTGTTGTTATGATCACATAAGACACCATCTACCTCTCTTTTATCATCCTTGGTGAATGCGAAAAAGGAAAGTTTTAAACAAAATTAAAACTTCCTTTTAATTCCAATCATGGTCGGTCATAGCTTAGGCAACAAAAAAAGGAAAAACTTTAAAATTAAAATATCTCTTTTAAATCCCATTGTGGATAGCTATAAAAGGAAAGATTTTAAAATTAAAATTTCTCTTTTAAATCCCTTTGTGGATGGCTATAAAAGGAAAGTTTTAAAATTAAAATCTCTCCTTTAAACAATTGTAGATGACTACAAAAAAGAAAAGATTTTGAAATTAAAATCTCTCTTTTAAATCTCTTTGTGGCTAAAAAAGGAAAGTTTTAAAATTAAAATCTCTCTTTTAAACAATTGTAGATGACTATAAAAAAGGAAAGATTTTAAAATTAAAACTCTCTTTTAATTCCATCTGGTCGGCCCCTTGCTTGGCCGACCACCCTTTGGGCTCCAAGCAAAGCTTGGCCAGCCCCTTGCTTAGGCACCAAGAAAGGATGTGGCTAGCCCATTACTTGGGTAAGAAGTGGGGCTTAGGTGGATGTGAGGCTTTATACATAGAGGCTACAACAGGGACCTAGAGGAGGAATTGGTTTTGGTCTCCTGATGAGCTTGAGCTTCCTGTGTTCAACCCGAACACCCAACTCAAGTTTATTAATAATAACTCATACCACTAAAGAGTTATTATTGAACTACCACACCAATCTCATATTACATTATGGGCTCCTACTTATCTTGAGTGCATTAATCTCCCTGTGTTTAAGATATCGAATGTCCATTAATTAAATAAGTTACTGACAATTCACTTAATTAATATTTATCTCCAAGAGTAATACCACTCAACTTCATTGTCATGTCGGACTAAGTCCACCTGTAGGGTTTACATGACAATCCTTATGAGCTCCTCAAGGGGGCATCATCAACCTAGATAACTAGGACACAGTTTTCTTCTATAATTAATAACATACGATATAAATAATATTATTTCCCAACTTATTGGGCCAATTGATTTAATGAATAAATCTCACTCATTGATAAATTAAAGAAATAAATACTAAGTATATGTGCTTGTTATTATATTAGGATTAAGAATACGAATATCCATAATAATAGAGGTTCTGTTCTTTTATGCAGTCAGTATAAAAGGAACAATCTCAAATGGTCCTACTCAATACACACATATTGTACTAGTGTAATTTTATAGTCAAGATAAACTCATACCAAATTACACTACAACCATTTCAATAGTTTGACACAATCCATTTTGGTTGTGAGCTTCTATTTATAATCTATAAGGAACTGATAACATGATCTTCTGTGTGACACCACACACCATGTTATCTACAATATAAATTAAATGCACAACTACATTTAACTAAATGCAGACATTTGTGTTGAGATTTTCGAGCCGAAAAAACCGCTTTTTGTGTTACAGAAACCCCGAAATCCCATGCCACCGGATCCGTGCGAATATTAAAAATTTTACATGTACAAGTTTTCTAATCCTAGATCTACTTTAGATCTACATGTTTAGGGTTTATACCTTTGAAGTGAAGCCCTTCGCAAATCCCGCTCGTCCAAGTGTTGTCGGATCTCGAGTGTGTTCAAATGTACACACCTCTAGTAGTATCCACACGAACAAGAAGTGATTCTTAAACCACTCTAGATACAGAAGAGAACACCACAAGTGTGCTAGCACTCCTAGGGCTCTCGGATGGGATTGGAAGAAGAAGATAGAAAAAAGAAAAGATAGAATGAATCTCAAACACTCTTCTTATTATTCTATGTGACTATCACTTTATCTTTCTTCTTGGAACTAAAACTCACTAACCTTCTTGCCTTGCTTGGAGCTCTCGGCCAAGAGAGGTGAAGGAGAAAGATGAGAGCTAAGGAGGAAGAAGCATTCAATCACCAAATCAATGCCACAAATGAAACTCATATTCCTTTATGTGGTCGGCCACACATGGAATGCCAAGGGTCTTTGACTCTTGACATTCCATGCCTCTTGATCTCTTTTGATGATGTGGAGATGATGTGGCAAGGCTAGTCATGCCATGTAGGAAGAGTCAACCTTCATGATGTGGCATTTGGTCAAGTCAAACTTGATGTTTCAACTTCCTATTTTGGTCAAGTCAAACTTGACCACTTCTCTTCTTAGGTGAGTTAAATCCAACCTTTAATTCAAGTCAATTTCAATTCAATGAATATCAATTCATTAATTCATTAATATAAATTAACTCAATGAATCAACTTTAAATTAGACTCATTCAACAATTAAATCTAATTGAGTCTAACTCAATAAGTCTACTTTGGATTACTCTTAATCCAATTTTGATTCATCACATGAACCTAATCTAATTGGTTCATCATATGAACCTAATCTCCATCCACTTGTTCTTTGTGTGTGACCCAATAGGTTCTTGTAACGTTAGCAATGTTTCTAAATCTTATTTATAAACATAAACAATGAGCGGCATCTAGCAATACATCATTGCTACCCAAGTTACAAGAATGTTGAGATCCAACATCACCTTGTGACTACTAATTGTGACTCTTCACAATATATGATAAGTGTCCTTCTATCCTTGACATCTAGGTTGATCAATTTGAGGCATAGACGGTGTCATCCTCTGATCAATCTAAATCTTGAACTCTAAGTAGACTCACTATAATCAAATGAGTTCAATATCTCATATCGACTCATTTGGGCAAGGCCATGCACTTAGTGGTCTCACTCTATCAAGAATAACGATGTCACTCCCGTTATATAGGAGGGATAGATCCCATCTACATCACTCACATTCCTCCGCAAAATTTGTTACATACCCAGTAATCTCCTTTATAGTCCACCCAATTACGGGTGACGTTTGACGAAGCCAAAGTTTGCAACTTCTTATGTAGGGAACCATGGTGACTTCAGGTCCAAGGACTAATAGTCCTACTAATAGCCACAAGAGAAAGTATATGACACTCATATAATGATCTATGATACTTTCTTATGGCGGGTCATTCAGTATACATTCTCCAATGCATACCCATGTGTCAACTTGATATCTCTATATCCATGACTTTGAGATCAAGTCATCAAGTTGACCTACATTCTAGTCTCGTTGCATTAACATTGTCCCTGAATGTTAATACTTGACTAGGAATGATTAAGAGTAGTGTTCTCTATATCATCTCACTATCGATTTAGCCAATCGATTGATATATATAAAAACCTTCTACTCAAGGACGCTATTATACTTAGTTATTTGGCACTAATACAAGTAAGTATAATAACCAAACAAATGCCTTTATATACATATATAGGAATATGATGCAATGAGTCCATACAACAAACATCATATAATTGGCTCTAGGGCTCTAACTAACAATCTCCCACTAGCACTAGTGTCAATCAGTGTAGGCACTAAGGCCCAATGACCTAGTGTGACCATCATGCTTTCTCTGTGCCAAAGTCTTGGTCAAAGGGATCAACGATGTTAGCCTCTATGAACTCTTCCAGCTCACAGTACCACCATTCAAACAAAACACGAACCCAAACTGTGATCTATAATTATCCTGGTCAATTTGGAAGCTGGCATCACTGTAACCCTTTACAGCTAGCTCGTCATTGCCTCCATATATCAAGAAATATTCTTTAGTCCTTCTCAAGTACTTAAGAATATTCTTGACCATTATCCAGTGACTTTCACCTGGATTTGACTGGTATCTGCTCATCATGCTTAAAGCATACGAGACATTAGGACGAGTACATAGCATGGCGTACATGATAGATCCTATGGCTGAGGCATAAGGGATCGTATCCATGCGGTCTCTCTCCTCTCTAGAAGAGGGACTTTGAGTCTTCGAAAGACTCACACCATGTGACATCAGCAGAAATCCCTTCTTGGAGTTCTGCATGGCAAACCATAGTAATACCTTGTCAATATATGTACTCTAACTTAGGCCAAGCAATCTCTTAGATCTATCTCTATAGATCTGTATTCCTAGAATACGGGTTGCTTCACCTAAGTTCTTCATTGAGAAACAATTCCCTAGCCAAGTTTTTACAGACTGCAACAAAGGGATGTCATTCCCAATGAGTAGTATGTCATCCACATACAATACAAGGAAAACAACTGTGTTCCCTACAACCTTCTTGTAGACACAAGGTTCATCTTCATTCTTGATGAAACCAAACTATTTGATCGCATCATCGAATCGAAGATCCAGCTCCGAGAAGCTTGCTTTAGTCTATAAATGGACTTATGCATCTTGCATAGTTTGCCAGTATGCTGTGGATCTACAAACCCTCAGGTTGTGTCATGTACACATCCTCGAGCAGGTTTCCATTCATAAATGCGGTTTTGACATCCATCTGCTAGATCTCATAATCATGGTATGTTGCAATAGCAAGCATGATCCGAATAGACTTAAACATCGCTACTGGAGAGAAGGTTTCATCATAGTCAATACCATGAATTTTTTGAAACCTTTAGCTACCAGACGACCCTTATATATCAGTCCATCCATATTAGTCTTTCTCTTAAATACCCACTTACACCCAATGGGTTTTATCCCTTCAGGTGGATCAACCAAAGTCCATACTTGGTTGGTGTACATGGATTCCATTTCGGATCTTATGGCCTCTAGCCATTTCTTAGAATTTGGTCTCATCACAGCTTCCTGATAAGAGGTAGGCTCATTCTCAATGAGCATAGCGTCATCATGGTCAGACAAGAGAAATGAGTATCTCTCAGGCTGACGACGTACCCTATCAGACCTGCGAAGAGGTATGTCTACTTGAACTGGTTGTTGTTCCTCAACTCCTTATGGAACAATCTCATCATCCACAACACTTTGTGGTTCCAGTTCAACTTCCATCAAGGCTTCAGCGCTATGGTCCATATCTTGAACTTTTTCAAGATTGAACGTACTCCCACTAGTTTTTCTAGAAACAAAGTCCCTTTCTAGAAAAACTCCAGTCTTAACCACAACTACTTTGTGTTGACTGGGAATGTAGAAGTAATATCCCTTCATTTCCTTGGGATATCCTATAAAATAGTACTTATCGGATTTGGGTCCCAATTTGTCTGAGACTTGACGTCGAACGTAAGCCTCACAACCCTAAATCCTTATAAAAGACACCTGGGCATCTCTCCCAGTCCATATCCTATATGGTGTCTTTATCACAACCTTGGATGGAACACGGTTGAGTATGAAGGCTGCTGTGTCCAAAGCATAACCCCAAAGAAATATAAGAAGATCTGTGTGACTCATCATAGACCGTATCATATCTAATAGGGTATGATTCCTCCTTTCGGATACATCATTCCACTGTGGTGTTCCAGGAGGAGTGAGTTGGGATAGAATCCCACACTCAGCTAGATAGTCACGAAACTCATGGCTAAGGTATTCTCCACCTCGATCTAATCGAAGTATCTTAATACTCTTGTCAAACTGAGTTTGTACTTCATTCTTAAATGCTTTGAACTTTTCAAAGGATTCTGACTTATGTGTCATTAGATACACATAACTATATCTACTGAAGTCATCAGTAAATGTAATGAAGTACCTATAACCACCTCTGGCAGCGACATTGAAAGGGCTACATACATCACTATGTATAAGTCCTAACAAATCAGTCGCTCTCTCGCTATGTCCACTAAAGGGAGTCGTGGTCATCTTGCCTAGTAGGCATGACTCGCATGTCTCATATGATTCGAAATCAAATGAGTCCAGCAAACCATCTTTATGGAGATGGGATAAGCGTTTGTCATTTATATGACCTAATCGACAGTGCCAGAGATATATTTGGTTCATTTCATTTGATTTGAACCTTTTGGCATTTATGTTATAGATGGGGTTCTCTAAGTTTAGAATATAGAGTCTGTTTATCAGAAGTGCACTACAATAGAACATATCATTTAAATAAACTGAACAACATTTGTTCTTTATTATAAATGAAAAACCTTTTTTATCCAAACAAGAAACTGAAATTATGTTCTTAGTAAGAGCAAGCACTTAACAACAATCATCTAGTTCTAGTACAAGCCCAAAGGGCAGAGATAGATAGTAAGTCCCTACAGCAACAGCAGCAACCTGTGCTCCATTGTCTACTCGTAGGTCCACCTCGCCCTTCGTCAATGTCCTACTATTTCTCAACGCCTACACATTAGTACAAATGTGAGAAGCACATTTAGTATCTAATACCCATGATGAAGAAATAGAGAGATTAACTTCTATAACATATATACCTGAAGTAGAAGTCTCACTTCTCTTCTTCTTAAGATCTTCCAGGTAGACTTTGCAGTTCCCCTTCCATTGCCCGGTCTAACCGCAGTGGAAGCAGGTAGCTGTTACGCTCCGCAAGTGTACGGAAATGTCGCAAGTAATATAAAAGATTATCGTATCCACAGGGACTGGAATAAGCACTAGAAATGTCTCAATGCGAATTAGCTAAACAACTATCCAATCGTTTCAAATGCAAAGTGAAGGTAAACAAATCTAATATTAAAGATCAACAAACAAGAGTTTAGTGTTTTGGGTTATGATAAAGGGAGATTCTAGGAGTTTCGGTTTCTTTGTAAGGTTTCTTGAATGTAAATGGTTCACCAATTCTTATCCCTCAATTGCCAAACACTTGTAGAAAGTTGCTGGTTCTCTCTTGCAATAGATAACCGGCTTAGGACTGAGAAATGTATCTAAATACGATCAATTAGATGTGAACCTACGTTGTCCTTACACAAAAGCGCACCTATTACTATGCCTTCCTCGGATATCAACATAGAAGCCCACAACTTATTAATCTATCAAGATACACGAAACTAATCACAAGATCCATCCTACTCTCTTGAATATTCCTATTTCCTCTTCAAGATTATCTCTCAAACGTCCTTACACGGGCTTGCACCTGTCACGTGGATCCCTCGGATGATCGAGTGAGAGTTTATCTTTACAAAGTCCACAAGAAATCCAAACAATCAATCAAGAATGAGAATTAAGTACAAATCACCATTAATCATTCAAGATCTAATTGATACAGGCAAGACAATGTCATTGAAACAAGAAAATGGCAAATCCATAAGAGATTACATCAATCCATCATACAAATACTCCCTTAATCCTAGAATACAAGATCTACTCCATGAATCGAGGAAGAATACCCGAAGAAATAAAGATTGCAAGCATTTCTTAAATCCCCAATCCAAGAAACCAAGAAAAGGGGGAAAGAGAAAACTTATCTACGAAGAAGCCTCGTCTTCGGATCCAATCCTCGCTCCGGAGTCGAAATCGTCAAGAACTCCCTTAGAATCGCCCAGAAATCCTCCCAAGAATGGGAGGAAACCACCAAATCTTGCCTTCTCCCAAAGGGGGAGAGATCCCCTTTCAATTCATGAAGGAAGGTTTAAATAGAGGAGGAAATCGGGCGCCACACGGCCCCACTACACGGCCGTGTGAGATTCACACAGCCATGTCCAGTTCCTTCTCTGCCAAAGCTGCACGGCCGTGTGACTCCACACGGCCAGGACCCTTCTGCTCTTTGGAAATGCTGCACGGTCGTGTGGTGCACACGTCCACCACCTGCTTGATCTCTGGAAACTTCACAAGGCCGTGTGAAGCACACGGCCACCACCTCTTTGGCCTCTGGAAACATCACACAGCCGTATAGATCCACACGGCCATGTAAGGCATCTGCTCTGACTTCTTCAAATCAAGACACGGTCGTGTGAGATTCACACGGCCATGTCCTCTTCCCTTCCTGTTAAGACTACACGGCCATGTGTGGTACACGGCCTGATGATCTCTCCCTTCAATTACTTCCAAGCTTGCCCGAGGACGCATAATCTTCACAAATTTCGACTCCTGTGTACAGAAAATGCACAAAAAGCAGATCTCCGAACCAAAAGAGTAAATATGCTAAAAGGAAAGCTGGAAGTATAAAAATGCATAGATCAAGCATGCTCAAAGTATGTAAATGTGCGTAAAAACATGCATAAAAGAGTATATAATCTACACACATCACACCCCCAGACTTAAACCTTTGCTTGTCTTCAAGCAAAATGCTGCAGTCTAAATTCATATGTTCTACAACACATTCATAAAACCTAGTGCACTTTCCTAATTCTATCAAAAAGTTTCATTAACAAGCATGATCATGGAAACAAGTAAAGTATGGTTCAAGCTTAAGAATCTTGTGCACAGTGTAAAAGTAACTCAACACCCTTCAAGTTTCAATCCATGTCCTAGTCAAGTCGTCATCAAATTTGAATTCCTAATGTTTCTAGTGAAAGACAAGTAACCAGTGATAGGCACTTACTCACCATTCACTTGGTTCATATTTCTCAACTAACCCAAGGTCTCAAAGGTGTGCTCAATCTCAAGGGAAGCTAAGCAGTCATTTCCCTAGTAACCTAACTTGGTCTCAAAGGGGTGACTTGCTAGATTCCACTCATGACAACTGTTTTTTATATCCCTTATTTTTTTTTTTTTATAAGTGTTTGCATTGTGCAAAACTTATTCACAAATGTACTTTTAGCACACATGTTGGGATATTTTGATTTTTCCAAATGAGCTTTAATGATTTGAGCCTCATCCAGTAACCAAAATGAAAGTTGAGAAATCACCATGGAAACCAAGTACTAAGCAAACAAGATGAATCATGACTATTTCAATGACATCAACTATTCAAGCATCAAGCACAAGTGTAGTGAAGATAAAATCCTTAAGGTTGAACCAAAACTAAAACTCATTACCATAAGATTCTTAGTTTATTAATGCTTCCCAAGATAGAAAAAAGAACTACACAAAGTTTACTACTAGCATCATTCGAACATCATGAATCAAGACAATAATCGTGCTAACATTTCACTTGAATCCAAGAAAGCATATAAGTGAAGATTTGATGTTCTCAAAAAAATTTTTGCCATGATTATTTCAAAAACAAGCAAAATAAAGCAACAAGCAATGAAAATAAGAACCAACATGAAAACTAACAAAAACTAAAAACTAAAAACCAAACTAAGCAGTACATGACACCCCCCCCCCAGACTTAAACTTTTCATCATCCCGATGAAATCAATATGGTGGAGGAGGTGGAGGTGGACGAGGGAAAGGAGGTCTACGATGTGGTTGGCCAATAGGAAAACTAGGAAAACCTGGAATCTCACCCAAGGATCTATGATACTCATATAAAGCATCTACTTGTTGGCTAGTAAGCATCATGCTCTGCATAAAATCTCTCATCCTAGCCTGATCAGTATCATAATCCTGCACAAACTCAGCCACTTGACCTTGAAAATTCCTCGTAAACTGAAAATGATTTTGTACCTCCCTAAACTGATTATCAGATAAAGAGAAGCGCCCTTCCAACATTTTTCGTTGGGCATCCTGCTTCTCATGAAGTGATTCTAGAGACGTACGAAAATCTGAAAAATCAAACCTAGAAGATTCCGTGCCATATGCAAAAGAATGCCTAGCAGGCTCCATAAAACTAGAAGGTTGCGGGTGTCCAGATGACGAGGGCTCATGATGTGGCTCAGTGTCTCCAGGTATAGAAGGGTTATCCTCAAAATCTAACTCAGAAATTACCCAATTAGCCGGGTTACGAATAGAAGTTCGTTCAGGAAAAGGAAGGGGTAAAGGAGAACCACTCCTCCTAGGAAACGCGAAACCATTCTCATCCCGAATGATCATTTTCATAGCAAGACATGCATCAATGTCAATCATGTTATTACCATGAATTATTTCCAACCCATCAACATCAAGATTTAAATTATAAGCTATTCGGGTAATCAAACCACCAAAAACAATTGATCCCAATAATGCCCTAGCAGATCTTAATAAGGTTTGAACAAAATGAAAACCAGAATCAAATTCAACCTTATAAAGCATAGCCCATAAAGCATAAAGCTCTATCTTTTTAACCACCCCATCACTCTCTCCCCTACCAAAAATAGTTTTACTCATGACTCTATGTAGATACCTAAAGATGGGGTTTTGCATATTGGAGGCCTTAGCTCTTGAAGGCTCATAAGGTTGATCTAACCCAGTTATTGCATTCCAAAAATGATTCCAATTAAACCTTGGATCAAACCTACGAGGGCTACCGGTGGTTAATCCAAAACAAGAATTAAAGTCACTAAATGTCCATAGAAATTCTTGATTCATTAGTCTAAATGAGAGTTTTCCAAAATAATCATCTTCATTAGTAAAATGGACATCCAATGAACTTAAAAATTCCAAAACAAGACGAGGATATGTAGGCAAATGTGTGTACATAATATCACTCCAATCCAAAAACCCAATCATCAAATCTACATCTTCCCTAATTCCAAGCATATCAAGAACAGTTGGGTCCATATATCTAGTACACACTATCTTTCTATTGACAAGAATTGCAAATCTAGTTACTTGATCATCATTTCTAAACACAATATTGAATTCATTGTCATTACCTTCGTTGCGTGAAGTCCTTTTGCCTTTTCCCTTCACTGGTTGTTTTCCTTTGTCCCTTGATGGCTCCTCCTCTTTGTCCCCACTGGATCCACCACCTCTTTTGCGAAGTTTCTTCAAAATGTTGGACATCTTGATGAGTTTAGATAGGGGAAGAATTATCTAGGGTTGGAAGAATGAAACTCAAAGAACAAAACTTCAAAGAGCAAAGATCTTAGGTTAGGAGAACAAAAGTCCAAGTCTTAGAGAGGAGGAGATTCCGGATCTAAGAGATCTTGAGAAATTAGAGAGGAGTTTTTAAGAAATTGGGAGAGAAAGAGATGTTTTGGAGAGGTGGGGGTGTGCGGAACACGGCCAAGATCTGGCCGTGTGAGGTAGAAAGAAGACTTTAATAGCTCCCCTACACGGGCCGTGCAGATCCACACGGCCTCCCCCTCTTCCTTCTCTGGATTCCAGACACGGGCCGTGCAGATCCACACGGCCTCCCCCTCTTCCTTCACTGGTTTCCTCGCACGGCCGTGTCTGGGGCACGGCCTCTCCACCTTTCTTCTCAGGATTCTTTACACGGCCGTGTTTGAGACACGGCCTAGACCCTTTTCTCCTCGGGAGATCCTACACGGCCGTGTCTGGATGACACGGCCCAAGCACTTCCCTTCTCTGCAACTTTTGCCTGGCCGTGTATAGCACACGGCCGAGCTCTGTTTTGCACCTAACCTGAAAACAAAATCAAAAAATGCATCAAACTAAAAGAAATTAAAATACAAATCAAAACTAACTAAAAGAACCCTTGGGTTGCCTCCCAAGAAGCGCTTGTTTAAGGTCTTTAGCTCGACCAAACATTAGATTCATCTAAATCTCGCCCTTGGAGGAGTAAGATATTTTAGAACCTTCCTACCAAGGGTTCTTATTATGGAGGGAGCTTTCAATAAAGGAGTTAAAAATTTAAGTATCACTCTCTCCATCTTCGTCTTCTTTGAAGTTCTTTCGGGTGGTCGAAGACGATTCAGTATGAGCTTCCAAGTATTGGCCTCTTGAAAACCTACACACCCAAAAGAAAAAACAAACCTCCCACAAGAATGTAATATAAGAAGGAACTAGAACCATATTAGTATGAATTGAGTATGTATCAAAAAATGAATCACATCCAACAAAATCAATTATAGGTACCTCTATGAAATTTTCTAAAAGATTACTAAGAATACTAACCTTGTAGTGCTGAGAAGTACCTGAAAGTTCTAAACAAGTGGATGTGACCTCTTCAGAATTTTGTAATGATTCTAGCTTTGGTTCGAGTGGTGGTGCCTCTAAAAGTGGTGATTCTTGGGGCTTTGCTTCCATTACATAAGTCCCTACACATTTATCATCATCAACCGATTGTGCAACCAAAAGAAGTGATCCTTGGGGCAATTCCTCCATAGTACATGTCCCTACACTTTTATCTACCACATCATCATCATAAGTAGCGAAGAGTCCATTAATATCAATATCATCAATAGAAGAATCGACAGCTTTATTAGAAATTTGTAGTAAAAATTGTAAAGCTAGGATCCCCCGTTGTACCATTATCTCTTCAGAAACTTGTGTTGTGGTCTCCATTTGACTTGGAGCAGGAATATTTGTGTCTTGGGAGTCCTCCAAGTCAATCGACTCATCTGGTTGTGAATGATGTGGTCTATACAATGAAAAATCATCCTGAAACTCTGAGAGACTCTGAGATGCTTGAAAAGAATAATCAACACCTTGCACGCTTCTATAATCAAAATTTTGATAATCCATCAAATCCTGATTGTAGTGTTGAGGTGAGTTAGAGTTCTGCTGCTGGGAAAATGACTGCTCACTCAACTCTAGAATTAACTGAGGTTGAAGGTTCTAAATTTGATAATCTCCCCAGTCATAGCCATAAGTATCAGGAACTTGCTCATATGTATCTTGATGTCGAGGTTGAACCAAACATTGAAGTTTCGGAGTTATAGCAGTCTTTTAGAAAAAATGGCAGATAGCAGCTGGATGAGATGTGCTACCACACACTCCACAAAGAAACTCAAATTGATCATCTTCGGAATCATAATATTCATCAGTGAAAGATCTTATGCTCATGGGTGTGAAAAATTTTCTTGAAGCCCTACTTGACATGTTAGTGCTCAAGATATCTAAAAAAATACAAGAAAAACTAAAAATGCATAATAGAATTTGTACAAAAAGAATTAACAAGAAGTAAAAGTTATACAAGAAAGTAAAAACAGAAATCTAATGATTAGTTACAACTATGCATTATGAAAGGAAAACAAATGTTGTGTTTAGTCTAACTCAATTGATAATTCCTAATGTTATAGGGCAGTCCCCGGCAACGGCGCCAAAAACTTGTTATGCTCCGCAAGTGTACGGAAATGTCGCAAGTAATATAAAAGATTATCCTATCCACAGGGACTGGAATAAGCACTAGAAATGTCTCAATGCGAATTAGCTAAACAACTATCCAATCGTTTCAAATGCAAAGTGAAGGTAAACAAATCTAATATTAAAGATCAACAAACAAGAGTTTAGTGTTTTGGGTTATGATAAAGGGAGATTCTAGGAGTTTCGGTTTCTTTGTAAGGTTTCTTGAATGTAAATGGTTCACCAATTCTTATCCCTCAATTGCCAAACACTTGTAGAAAGTTGTCGGTTCTCTCTTGCAATAGATAACCGGCTTAGGACTGAGAAATGTATCTAAATACGATCAATTAGACGTGAACCTACGTTGTCCTTACACAGAAGCGCACCTATTACTATGCCTTCCTCGGATATCAAAATAGAAGCCCACAACTTATTAATCTATCAAGATACACGAAACTAATCACAAGATCCATCCTACTCTCTTGAATATTCCTATTTCCTCTTCAAGATTATCTCTCAAACGTCCTTACACGGGCTTGCACGTGGATCCCTCGGATGATCGAGTGAGAGTTTATCTTTACAAAGTCCACAAGAAATCCAAACAATCAATCAAGAATGAGAATTAAGCACAAATCATCATTAATCATTCAAGATCTAATTGATACAAGCAAGATAATGTCATTGAAACAAGAAAATGGCAAATCCATAAGAGATTACATCAATCCATCATACAAATACTCCCTTAATCCTAGAATACAAGATCTACTCCATGAATCGAGGAAGAATACTCGAAGAAATAAAGATTACAAGCATTTCTTAAATCCCCAATCAAAGAAACTAAGAAAAGGGGGAAAGAGAAAACTTATCTACGAAGAAGCCTCGTCTACGGATCCAATCCTCGCTCCGGAGTCGAAATCATCAAGAACTCCCTTAGAATCGCCCAGAAATCCTCCCAAGAATGGGAGGAAACCACCAAATCTTGCCTTCTCCCAAAGGGGGAGAGATCCCCTTTCAATTCATGAAGGAAGGTTTAAATAGAGGAGGAAATCGGGCGCCACACGGCCCCACGCGTGTGAGATTCACACGGCCATGTCCAGTTCCTTCTCGCCAGCTGCACTGCAGTGTGACTCCACACGCCGGACCCTTCTACTCTGGAAATGCTACACGTAGTGGTGCACGTCCCACCACCGCTTGGTCTCTGGAAACTTCACGCAGGTGAAGCACACGCCACCACCGCTGGCCTCGAAACCTCACACTACTGTGTAGATCCACACGGCCATGTAAGGCATCTGCTCTGACTTCTTCAAATCAAGACACGGCCGTGTGAGATTCACGCGGCCATGTCCTCTTCCCTTCCTGTTAAGACTACACGGCCATGTGTGGTACACGGCCTGATGATCTCTCCCTTCAATTACTTCCAAGCTTGCCCGAGGACGCATAATCTTCACCAATTTCGACTCCTGTGTACAGAAAATGCACAAAAAGCAGATCTTCGAACCAAAAGAGTAAATATGCTAAAAGGAAAGCTGGAAGTATAAAAATGCATAGATCAAGCATGCTCAAAGTATGTAAATGTGCGTAAAAACATGCATAAAAGAGTATATAATCTACGCACATCAGCAGCATCCTTGGCAACCCCTCCTTTGGGTTTAAGTGCCTTGCCTTTGCCCTTGGCTTGGGACTTTCCCTTACCTTTAGGCTTTCCCTTGCCTTTGCCCTTTTGCACCATCAAAATGGAGTTGGGCTTAACCTTCTTAAGGTTTATCTCAGCAGTTCTCAACATACTCAGAAGCTCAGGCAGTGGCTTGTCGATTTCATTCATGTTGTAGTTCATGACGAATTGACTGTAACTCTCTGGCAAGGATTGCAAGACCAAATCAGTGGCCAGCTCTTAGCCAAGGGGGAATCCCAACCTCTGTAGGTTTTCTATGTACCCAATCATCTTGAGTACATATGGACCTACGGGAGTCTCGTCTAGCATCTTGCACTGAAACAGTGCCTTAGAGATCTCGAATCTCTCGTGCCTAGCTTGTCCTTGATATAGTTGACGAAGATGTTCAACCATATCATAAACACCCATCAACTCATGTTTCTTCTGAAGCTCAGAGTTCATGGTCGCGAGCATGAGACAGGACACATCTAATGCGTCATCTTAATGCTTCTTATAAGCATCACGGTCAGCTCGCGTGGTAGTGGTAGGAGGTGCCTCGGGAATGGGTTGCTCCAGGATGTACAGTTTTCGTTCCTGTGTGAGAACAATTCTCAGGTTCCTATACCAGTCCAGGAATTTTGCTCCATTGAGCTTGTCCTTATCAAGGACAGAACGCAGGGAGAAGGTGTTCGTGTTTGACGACATGGGAATCTACAACAGAAAATGCAGAAAATAAATAATCATATTCCACTAATCATTTAATTAGGCCTTTAACTAAATGATGCTCCCACCGAATTATAGAACTTTTGTCTAACGAACTAGCTATAATTCTTGTGAGACAAGATCCACATCATACTACGCCTTGAGTTAGCTTTGGCTAAATCGCCCAAGACTTAGTATAATCGGTAGGTAACTAATTACCAATTACATCTCTATGCAACTCTTGTTTATAGGATCAAGATCCGCATGTATATTAAAACTTGAGTTAGCTTTGGCTAAATCGCCCAAGACTTAATATAAATGTGATTTTGACCTATCTATCAACCATTAGAAAATACCTATAGTTAAACCCGATCCAATTGAGTTTAACTAGTTTTACTCAATTTGATTGAGTTTATACTCACCCATGCATTGATAGGCGGGACCAAGATTGTCCCTCCGCACCCTACCAAGATAATATGTGTTGCTCTGCTTTGGCAGATTCAACAACAACATGTGATCGAGGTAGTGATGGGTATCACGGCATGGTAGGCATTTCGAGTTGACGCAATTTAGATCTAATCTAATCGTTGATGTGTATCATATACTCGATTTAGATCTAATCTAATCGTGGTGCATCATATACTCGATTTAGATCTAATCTTAATCGTTAAAGCACTAATTAATTACTCTACTCTAGCATGCATCACACACCCACACACAAGCAATTAATTAAATTGTGATTAGTCATGGCCCTACTACGATCTTCTCAAGCCAATGAGAAGATCGGATGGTCAACCTAGGGTCAATAGCTTCTCCAAGCTTCTCCCTTTCACCACCATGTGTTGCTTGCACCCTCCTCGTAACTCCTCCTTGAGTGGACCTTTCACCGCTCCAATTTTGTACATTACAAATTTGAAACTCGAGTTACATTAGAGTCTAAAATATTTACAATAGGAATATAAAAATAAAGGAAGGCACGACGCGCAGGTTGCGATCATATACAACACGCACAATCACGCAAAAATGGCACGCAGGCCATATTATGAATTACAACACATATATCCAATCAAATTGGGTTCTTTGGGCCATGACTATCACAATATCATACTTAATTCTAAATTATGTATTTTATATAAATTTCTGTGATTTTACTGCTATTTTTACAATTTTATGAGTAACAATTTCCCAGTGATCCCGTTTAGCGATTTTTTGGCGCGATCGCGGGACAATGCCCCTTACGGGGTTAGGGGCAACACCCCTTCTCGTGAAATGAGTCTCACGAGTGTCCCAAGACGATCTTACAGTGCCCTAAGCCGCTGTCCCAAAATATTTTGGGCGAGAACTTGCCGTTTCAGAAAATTTTTCTCGGTAGTCGAAGCCTACAAGTGTCCTAGCACTCGTTGCTTCGCTTCTACGAGAAAAATACTCATAAAATCCATAAAAATCATAAAATCACAGAAACTTATAGAACCTTAATTTTTCATAAAAATTAAAATAAAAATAAGTACATGTTCGCACGTGGCTCTGATACCACTGTTGGGATTTTCGAGCCGCAAAAATCGCTTTTTGCGTTGCGGAAACCCCGAAATACCATGCCACCGGTTCCATGCGAATATTAAAAATTTTACATGTACAAGTTTTCTAATCCTAGATCTGCTTTAGATCTACATGTTTAGGGTTTATACCTTTGAAGTGAAGCCCTTCGCAAATCCCGCTCGTCCAAGTGTTGTCGGATCTCGAGTGTGCTCAAATGTACACACCTTTAGTAGTATCCACACAAACAAGAAGTGATTCTCAAACCACTCTAGATGGAGAAGAGAACACCACAAGTGTGCTAGCACTCCTAGGGCTCTCGGATGGGATTGGAAGAAGAAGATAGAAAAAAGAAAAGATAGAATGAATCTCAAACACTCTTCTTATTCTTCTATGTGACTATCACTCTATCTTTCTTCTTGGAACTAAAACTCACTAACCTTCTTGCCTTGCTTGGAGCTCTCGGCCAAGAGAGGTGAAGGAGCAAGATGAGAGCTAAGGAGGAAGAAGCATTCAATCACCAAACCAATGCCACAAATGAAACTCATATTCCTTTATGTGGCCAACCACACATGGAATGCCAAGGGTCTTTGACTCTTGACATTCCATGCCTCTTGATCTCCTTTGATGATGTGGAGATGATGTGGCAAGGCTAGTCATGCCATGTAGGAAGAGTCAACCTTCATGAGGTGGTATTTGGTCAAGTCAAACTTGATGTTTCAACTTCCTATTTTGGTCAAGTCAAACATGACCACTTCTCTTCTTAGGTGAGTTAAATCCAACCTTTGATTCAAGTCAATTTCAATTCAATGAATCTCAATTCATTAATATAAATTGACTCAATGAATCAACTTTAAATTAGACTCATTCAACAATTGAATCTAATTGAGTCTAACTCAATAAGTCTACTTTGGATTACTCTTAATCCAATTTTGATTCATCACATGAACCTAATCCAATTGGTTCATCATATGAATCTAATCTCCATCCACTTGTTCTTTGTGTGTGACCCAATAGGTTCTTGTAACGTTGGCAATGTTTATAAATCTTATTTAGAAACATAAACAATGAGCGGCATCTAGCAATACTGTTAGAGTGTATACTGAAAGCCTAAGATTTTGTAGGCATTTATTTTGAATAAAGAATCACATTTGGTCAAATTATCTACATTTGTTTGTAGTTGTTCAATTAATTTATATTGTAGATAACATAGTATGTGGTGTCACATACAGAAGATAATATTATCAGAACCTTATAAATTATAAACAGTAGCTCACAACCAAGATGGAAAGGAACAAATCATTGGAAGGTCGTAGTGTAATTAGGTATTAGTTTATCTTAACTATATAATTACACTAGTACACTTAGAGTGTATTGAGTAGCACCATTAGAGGTCGTTTCTTTTATACTGACTTTATAAAGGAACAAAGACCTCAGTTATTATGGAAGTGTGTGATCTTAATCCTAATATAATAACAAGCACATATATTTGATATTTATTTCTTTAATTTATCAATGGGTGAGATTTAGTTCGATAAATCAATAAGCCTGATAAGTTGGGAAATTATATCACTTATAGTGTGTGTTGTTGATTATAGAAGGAAACTGTGTCCTAGTGATCTAGGTTGATAATGTCCCCAAGAGGAGCTCAAAAGGATTGTCATGTTAAACCCTGCAGGTGGACTTAGTTCGACATGACGATAAGGTTGAATGGTACTACTCTTGGACTAAGATATTAATTAAATGAGTTGTCAGTAACTCACTTAATTAGTGGGCATTCGATAACTTAAACACAAGGAGACTAACACACTCATAATAAGAAGGAGCCCAAAAATATAATTTAGGATTGGTGCGGTAGTTCAATAATAGTTCTCTAGTGGAATGAATTATTATTGGTAAAATTAAGTTGTGTGTTCGGGGCGAACACGAGATGCTTAATTTTATCGGGAGGCCAAAACCAATTCCTCCTGTCGGTCCCTATCGTAGCCTCTTAGTTATAGAGTACTATACCCACCTATACCCACCTTCATACCCATGTTGTAGGGGCCGGCCAAGCTAGCTTGGGGACCAAGCTAGGGCCGGCCAAGCCTTGGTCCATGGGTGGCCGGCCCTAGCTTGAACCCAAGCTTAGGTGGCCGACCCTAATAAAATAGAAAAGAATTTTAATTTTAAATTTTTCTTATATGGAAGATATAATTTAAAAGAGAGATTAAAAAAAATTAAAATATCTCTTTTATAAGTTTCTACAAAAGATTAAGAAAAGAGATTAAATCTCTTTCCTTATTTGTAGAATAAAAGGATATTTTATTTTTCTTCTTTGTAAATTATCCACATGTTGAAAAATTAAAATTATAGAAATTTCTTTTTATCAACCATGAAGAGATTTTAAAGGGAAATTTTATTTTTTAAAATTTCCGGAAACAAATAAGGAATTTTAATTGGTTGATTGAAAATTGCCTTATTTGCTCTTTCATGATGTGGTCGGCCATGACATGGGTTATTAGGGAATTTTAATTAATTCTTCTTAATTAATTATTATCAAGGAAAGTTAAGGAAATTTTATTGTAATTAAATTTCCTTATTTGCCAAAGCTAAGGATTATAAAAGAGGGCGTTTTGGGTGTCTTCAAGGGTAACAACCTCTATTCTATTTTCTCCCTCTTTTCTTCCTTATTTGCCGAACCTCTCATCTTTCTTGGAGATCAAGTGGTTGCCGGATCTTAGCTTGGAGAAGAAGGAGAGAAAGCTTGCATCCCTTGGAGCTTGGTTGGTGGAAAAAGTTCTTCATCCTTTGAGTAGTTTTGTGCTTGGCCGAAACTTGAAGGAAGGAGAAGAAGGTGCTAGGTGGTTCTCGTCTCGGAAGATCATTTCCCACACAACGTCTGAGATTAGAAGAGGAATACGGTAGAGGATCAAGAGGTCATTATTCACAAAGAAAGGTACAACTAATAATTGTTTTCCGCATCATGTTAGTTTTGTTTTTTTGTAAAAAATACCAAATACAAGAGGCATGCAATTCTAGTTTTTTGAATTATTTTTCGAAGTTGTGTTCTTTTGTTTTTCTTTTCCTTGTGATTTGATTGTTCTTAGCGGTTAACCTAGGGTTACTATGGGAAGGTTAAATATTTAATTTCCTTAAAAGGCTTTGTCTAGTCGGTGGTGGTTGCTCCCATATCCAAGAAGGCCATGTGCCTCGCCATGTAGTACTGGAAGCCGATTTTGGAAATAGATATTTAATTGTCTTCGTGACCTAAGTGATTTGGATCGAACGTGTTAAGTTCCGTAGGAGATCCAAGTCTAAACCTAAAAGAACAAATAAATTAAACTTAGGATCAAACGTGTTAAGTTCCGCAAGCGATCCAAGTTTAATTTAAAAGAACACATGGTAGCTTGGAAAAGGTTCAGACCTTTGTACAAAATTTTTATACAGTGGAACCATTAGGTTTTCCGAGTAGCAACCAACAATTGATATCAGAGCTAGGGTTTTGCCTCTGTGTATTTGGTATTAGTTTAATTATGCACATGTCATACATAATTTAGGCAGGATAATAATAAGATGTGCTAACTTTGTGGATGCAGGATCCAACTATTATGGCTTATAGTTATTGTGTGTGTGATTGGACCCTTGGACATGTCAAGGGCATCTTATTGTGTGTGCATGATTCTATTATAAAATACAGCAGGAGTTGTATTTAGTTTTATTAGGATTTTATTTTTTGATCTAGATACATGTACATTCCTTCGAGGAATATAGGATCGAAAAATGTAAAATTCTATTTATGTCGCAGATCGAATCTTGCAAGGCGTGGAACCTTTTGAGGACCAGAGGCGTAGCGGAACAAGGAGCAAGATGGATGTGACCACTAGACCCGGTGGCGGTGGCCAAAAATGGCAGCAGCTAGGGATGGCAACACACGGAGGACAACAATAGATAAAAGTCATAATAGTTGAAAATTAGTTTTTTTTATTTATTGCTTTTATGCTATGCTGTGTGTGCTTGTTAGTATGCATGTTAAGTAGGCTAGCATAGTCAAAATTCCTCATTTTAAATAACTAAGTGGGAGAGGGATTTTAAATAAATTCAACGGTCTCCATTACTGGTTTGTAAGTGATACAAACAAACTTGCGCGTTGACTCTGAGTGCCTTCCTCCATATCGGATGAGTTTGTTTGTGGATCACTAGATCAAACTTCCATTTTGGATGACTATAGGAAATTAATTAAGAGCGTGTGATCTTCCCCATCGAAAGGGGCACAATCTTATTAATGGACTTAGTGTCAAGTAATGGTATACACTTAGGCACGTCTAATAGTATCCTCCCCATCGGAGTCACGGCTATTATTCGTGTGACCAAAGGAAACCAACTATTAATTTTATTTGTCAAAAAGTTAGGTTGACAAGATAATAAAATTAATGGGTTACACCCTCCTTTTACAAATGTTGAATTTGTATACATCCACACTATCGTGGCATACAAAATTCACGGTGTTTTGAGGTGTTGGTTAATTTAAAATAGTATTGTTTGAGGAATCAATATTATTCTAAATTTAGAGTTCTAACCAAAAGTTATTTGTGATTCTTAGGATGACTTTTAACCCACTGGCCATCATACTAAAAGAGAACAGACTTACTGGTCCTAACTACATAGATTAGAAAAGGAACCTAGACATTGTTCTTACTGCTGAAAGCTATAAGTTTGTACTGACTGAGCCTTGCCCTGATGCACCCAATGGTGAATCTACCCAAGAGGAGATTGAGTATCATTAGAAATGGGTAAAAGCATATGAGATGGCGCGGTGTTACATTTTGGCTTCAATGTCAAATGTATTGCAACATCAGCATCAAGATTTACCAACAGCTTAGGATATTATGAACAATCTCAAGGAACTCTTTGGTCACTAGGATCGGGCCTCTAGGCAAGAAGCCATGAGAAAGATAATGACGGCCACCATGCAAGAGGGTACTCCTGTGAGGGATCATATCCTAAAGATGATGGCTTATCTAAATGAAATATAAATCCTTGGAGGAGAAATTGATAGGGAAACCCAAATCGATATGATCCTCCAAACTCTACCTAGAAGTTTTAAGCAATTCCGCCTGAATTATAATATGAATAAAAGGGTATATTCATTGGCAGAACTACTGACAGAACTTCAAGCAGCAGAAGGTTTATTTCATCACAATTCTCAGATTCACTATGTTGAAAATGGTTCTACTTCTAAACCGAAAGGAAAGAAGAAGAAGAAACAAGTTAGCTCAGCAAAGAAGGTGAATAAATCTCAGAGTACAGGACCTAAAGCTGGAGTGAAGAAGCCAAAGGGCAAGTGCTTCATCTGCAAGCAGTCAGGGCATTGGTAGGCGGACTGTCCTCGTAGGAATCAAAACAACAAAGGTATATCTCATGCTCTAGTTGTTGAAACATATTTAGCAGTTTTATCTACCAACACCTGGTGTGTAGATACGGGAGCCACTGATTATGTCTACAATTCTTTGCAGGGGTTCCAGGAAACCCGACGACTATATGAAGGAGAGATAACTGTCTACATGGGCAATGCTACTAAGGTGGCGGCTGTTGCAGTGGGAGACGTCTACTTATCTTTTGATAGGAATAGAAAATTGGTTTTAAGAAATTGTCTTTATGTACCCAGTTTTAGAAAGAATTTAATTTCAGTTTCTAAACTATATTTGGATGGATATTCTGTTTCCTTTAATAAAAAGTAGTTATAAAGAGAAATAAAGTGATTATCTGTTCTGGTGCATTAGTTGGCAATTTATATACTTTAAATCCAATTTCTCCCATAAAGAAAAATATGGAAATTTATAACACATCTTCTAACACTAATAAAAGAAAACAACCTTCGAAAATGAACCAAGCGTATCTTTGCCATCTAAGGCTTGGTCATATTAACTTAAGTAGGATTCAAAGACTTATAGCCGATGGACTCTTGGGTTCATTAGAGTTGGAAAATTTTCCAACTTGTGAATCTTGCTTGGAAGGTAAAATGACCAAGAGGACTTTTAAGGCCAAGGGGTATAGAGCCAAAGAAGCATTAGAATTGGTTCATTCTGATTTGTGTGGTCCTATGTCAATCCAGGCGAGAGGTGGTTTTGAATATTTTGTCTCTTTTATAGACGATTATTCAAGATACGGATACATTTACCTAATGCGTCCCAAGTCTGAGTGCTTTAATAAGTTCAAAGAGTACAAGGCTGATGTGGAGAAATGACTAGGTACAAGTATCAAGACACTACGGTCTGATCGTGGTGGCGAATACCTCTTAGGAGAGTTTAGGAATTACTTATCAAAGGCTGGGATTCAATCCCAATTATCCACACCTGGTACACCCCAACAGAATGGTGTGGCAGAACGAAGGAATAGGACTCTTATGGAAATGGTTAGATCAATGATGAGTTATTCAGAATTACCAAATTCATTTCGGGGATACGCTCTAGAAACGGCAGCGCACATTCTGAACTTAGTACCTTCTAAATCAGTATTTTCTACTCCCACAGAATTGTGGAATGGGCGAAAGCCCAGTCTAAGACATATTCAGATTTGGGGTAGTCCAACACATGTGCTGAAACCAGATACTGATAAGTTAGAATCTCATACAGAAGTTCGTGTGTTTGTGGGTTATCCCAGAGGAACGAAAGGTGGTTTATTTTATAGTCCTAAAGATCAGAAGGTCATTGTTAGCACCAATGCCCAGTTTTTAGAATAAGACTATATAATGGATCACAAGCCCAGTAGCAAAATTGTTTTAGAAGAACTTAGAGAGGACACATCTACTTTAGTACCAACAATACAAGATGAAGTACTACTAGAGACTGCAACACGTGTCACACATGATACACAACCACAGACGGTGCCTCGTCATAGTGGGAGAGTTATGAGGGAACCTGAGAGATTCATGTTTTTGAGAAAGTCTTCGGACTTGATCCTGGGTAAACATGAACCTGATCCCCGAACATATGACGAAGCACTCCAAGATATAGATGCAGTATCTTGGCAAAAGGCAATGAATTCTGAAATAGAGTCTATGTACTCTAATAAGGTCTGAGAGCTTGTAGAACCACCTGATGGTGTAAAAGCCGTTGGATGCAAGTGGATCTATAAAAGGAAAAGAGGGACAGACGGGAAGGTAGAAACCTTCAAAGCAAGGCTTGTTGTGAAAGGGTACACTCAGAAAGAGGGAATCGATTATGAGGAAACCTTTTCACCGGTAGTCATGCTTAAGTCTATCCGGATACTCTTATCCATTATCGCTCATATGGATTATGAGATTTGGCAAATGGATGTCAAGACAGCTTTCCTTAATGGAAGTCTTGAAGAAAACATCCATATGAAGCAACCAGAAGGGTTCATTGAAAAAGGCAAAGAGCATCTAGTGTGCAAGCTCAATCGGTCCATTTATAGACTGAAGCAAGCTTCAAGATCTTGGAACATCCGGTTTAATGAAGTAATCCAGTCATATGGATTTATTCAGTGTCCAGATGAGTCTTGTGTATACAAGAAGTGTAACGGAAACGTGGTGGTATTTCTTGTATTATACGTAGATAATATTTTGTTAATTGGCAACAATGTCAAGGTATTATCGGACGTAAGGGTATGGTTGTCCAAACAATTTGATATGAAGGACTTAGGAGATTGTGCACACTCTAATATCGAAGAAATAGAGAATAAGAATAAAAGAATGTTTGTAAATTTTTATAGACATTCCTTGCTCGATTTAGCATGCAGAATTCCAAAAAAGGTTTCTTACCTTTTAGGCATGGAGTAGCTCTATCTAAAGAGATGTCTCTAAAGACATCAAAGGAGATAGAGGACATGAAAGCAGTTCCTTATGCTTCGGTTGTAGGAAGCCTTATGTATGTAATGCTGTGTACGAGACCTGATATCTGTTTTGCCGTGGGCATGGTTAGCAGATATCAGAGTAACCCTGGATAAGGACATTGGACTGCGGTAAAGCATATATTAAAGTACCTGAGAAGGACTAGAGATTATATGCTACTTTACCAATTAGACGATTTGCTCCCTGTGGGTTACACGGATTCAGATTTCCAATCAGATAGGGACAACAGTAAGTCTACATCAGGCTATGTGTTTACTTTAGGAGGTGGAGCCATTACATGGAGGAGTGTTAAGCAGAAATGCGTTTCGGACTCAACTATGGAAGCTGAGTATGTGGCAGCCTCTGAGGCAGCTAAAGAAGCAATATGGCTCAGGAACTTTCTAATGGACTTAGATGTGATTCCTGGTTTGCCCAAAATCATCACAATTTATTGTGATAATAGCGGTGTAGTTGCAAACTCGAAGGAACCACGAACCCATAAGGCAAGTAAACATATAGAGTGCAAGTACCATCTGATACGAGATATCGTGAAGCGAGGAGAAGTTGTCATCGCCAAGATTGCATCAGCAGATAACCTGGCAGATCCTTTCACTAAGGCCCTTCCAGCAAAAGCTTTCGATTGGCATGTGGAGGGGATGAGAATCAGATGTATGGCAGCAGATATGGCAGCTTAGTCATTAGTATAAGTGGGAGATTGTTAGAGTGTATACTGAAAGCCTAAGCTTTTGTAGACATTTATTTTGAATAAAGAATCACATTTGGTCAAATTATCTACATTTGTTTGTAGTTTTTCAATTAATTTATATTGTAGATAACATAGTATGTGGTGTCACATACAGAAGATAATGTTATCAGAACCTTATAAATTATAAACAGTAGCTCACGACCAAGATGGAAAGGAACAAATCATTGGAACGTCGTAGTGTAATTAGGTATTAGTTTATCTTAACTATATAATTACACTAGTGCACTTAGAGTGTATTGAGTAGCACCATTAGAGGTCGTTTCTTTTATACTGACTTTATAAAGGAACAAAGATCTCAGTTATTATGGAAGTGTGTGCTCTTAATCCTAATATAATAACAAGCACATATATTTGATATTTATTTCTTTAATTTATCAATGGGTGGGATTTAGTTCGATAAATCAATAAGCCTGATAAGTTGGGAAATTATATCACTTATAGTGTGTGTTGTTGATTATAGAAGGAAACTGTGTCCTAATGATCTAAGTTGATAATGTCCCCAAGAGGAGCTCATAAGGATTGTCATGTTAAACCCTGCAGGTGGACTTAGTCCGACATGACGATAAGGTTGAGTAGTACTACTCTTGGACTAAGATATTAATTAAATGAGTTGTCAGTAACTCACTTAATTAGTGGGCATTCGACATCTTAAACACAGGGAGACTAACACACTCATAATAAGAAGGAGCCCAAAAATATAATTTGGGATTGGTGCGGTAGTTCAATAATAGTTCTCTAGTGGAATGAATTATTATTGATAAAATTAAGTTGTGTGTTCGGGGCGAACACGGGATGCTTAATTTTATCGGGAGGCCAAAACCAATTCCTCCTCTCGGTCCCTATCGTAGCCTCTTAGTTATAGAGTACTATACCCACCTATACCCACCTTCATACCCATGTTGCAGGGGTCGGCCAAGCTAGCTTGGGGACCAAGCTAGGGTCGGCCAAGCCTTGGTCCATGGGTGGCCGACCCTAGTTTGAACCCAAGCTTAGGTGGTTGGCCCTAATAAAATAGAAAAGAATTTTAATTTTAAATTTTTTTATGTGGAAGATATAATTTAAAAGAGAGATTAAAAAAATTAAAATATATCTTTTATAAGTTTCTACAAAAGATTAAGAAAAGAGATTAAATCTCTTTCCTTATTAGTAGAATAAAAGGATATTTTATTTTTCTTCTTTGTAAATTATCCACATGTTGAAAAATTAAAATTATAGAAATTTGTTTTTATCAACCATGAAGGGATTTTAAAGGGAAATTTTATTTTTTAAAATTTCCGGAAACAAATAAGGAATTTTAATTGGTTGATTGAAAATTGCCTTATTTGCTCTTCCATGATGTGGTCGGCCATGACATGGGTTATTAGGGAATTTTATTTAATTATTCTTAATTAATTCATGTCAAGGAAAGTTAACGAAATTTTATTGTAATTAAATTTCTTTATTTTCCAAAGTTAAGGATTATAAAAGAGGGGGTTCTGGGTGCCTTCAAGGGTAACAACCTCTATTCTATTTTCTCCCTCTTTTCTTCCTTGGTGTGGTCGGCCCCTTCAAGTTCTCTCCTCTCCTTGGTGTGGCCGAACCTCTCATCTTTCTTGGAGATCAAGTGGTGGTCGGATCTTAGCTTGGAGAAGGAGAGAAAGCTTGCATCCCTTGGAGCTTGGTTGGTGGAAAAAGTTCTTCATCCTTTGAGTAGTTTTGTGCTTGGTCGAAACTGAAGGAAGGAGAAGAAGGTTCTAGGTGGTTCTCGTCTCGGAAGATCGTTGCCCACACAACGTCCGAGATTAGAAGAGGAATACGGTAGAAGATCAAGAGGTCATTATTCACAAAGAAAGGTATAACTAATAATTGTTTTCCGCATCATGTTAGTTTTGTTTCTTTGTAAAAAATACCAAATACAAGAGGCATGTGATTCTAGTTTTTTGAATTATTTTTCGAAGTTGTGTTCTTTTGTTTTTCTTTTCCTTGTGATTTGATTGTTCTTAGCGGTTAACCTAGGGTTACTATGGGAAGATTAAATATTTAATTTCCTTAAAAGGCTTTGTCTAGTCGGTGGTGGTTGCTCCCATATCCAAGAAGGCCATGTGCCTCGCCATGCAGTACTGGAAGCCAATTTTGGAAATAGATATTTAATTGTCTTCGTGACCTAAGTGATTTGGATCGAACGTGTTAAGTTCCGTAGGAGATCCAAGTCTAAACCTAAAAGAACAAATAAATTAAACTTAGGATCAAACGTGTTAAGTTCCGCAGGCGATCCAAGTTTAATTTAAAAGAACACATAGTAGCTAGGAAAAGGTTCAGACCTTTGTACAAAATTTTTGTACAGTGGAACCATTAGGTTTTCCGAGTAGCAACCAACTCATATTCCTTTATGTGTCCGGCCACACATGGAATGCCAAGGGTCTTTGACTCTTGACATTCCATGCCTCTTGATCTCCTTTGATGATGTGGAGATGATGTGGCAAGGTTAGTCATGCCATGTAGGAAGAGTCAACCTTTATGAGGTGGTATTTGGTCAAGTCAAACTTGATGTTTCAACTTCCTATTTTGGTCAAGTCAAACTTGACCACTTCTCTTCTTAGGTGAGTTAAATCCAACCTTTGATTCAAGTCAATTTCAATTCAATGAATCTCAATTCAATAATATAAATTGACTCAATGAATCAACTTTAAATTAGACTCATTCAACAATTAAATCTAATTGAGTCTAACTCAATAAGTCTACTTTGGATTACTCTTAATCCAATTTTGATTCATCACATGAACCTAATCCAATTGGTTCATCATATGAACCTAATCTCCATCCACTTGTTTTTTGTGTGTGACCCAATAGGTTCTTGTAACGTTGGCAATGTTTCTAAATCTTATTTAGAAACATAAACAATGAGCGGCATCTAGCAATACATCATTGCTACCCAAGTTACAAGAATGTTGAGATCCAACATCACCTTGTAACTACTAATTGTGACTCTTCACAATATATGATAAGTGTCCTTCTATCCTTGACATCTAGGTTGATCAATTTGAGGCATAGACGGTGTCATCCTCTGATCAATCTAAATCTTGAACTCCAAGTAGGCTCACTATAATCAAATGAGCTCAATATCTCATATTGACTCATTTGAGCATGGTCATGCACTTAGTGGTCTCACTCTATCAAGAATAACAATGTCACTCCCATTATATAGGAGGGATAGATCCCATCTACATTACTCACATCCCTCCGCATAATTTGTTACATACCCAATAATCGTCTTTATAGTCCACCCAGTTATGGGTGATGTTTGACGAAACCAAAATATGCAACTCCTTATGTAGGGAACCATGGTGACTTGAGGTCCAAGGACTAATAGTCATACTAATAGTCACATGAGAAAGTATATGACACTCATATAACGATCCATGATACTTTCTCATGGCGGGTCATTCAGTATACATTCTCCAATGTATACTCATGTGTCAACTTGATATCTCTATATCCATGACTTGTGAGATCAAGTCATCGAGTTGACCTACATGCTAGTCTTGTCATATTAACATTGTCCCTGAATGTTAATACTTGACTAGGAATGATTAAGAGTAGTGTTCTCTATAACATCTCACTATCGATTCAACCAATCGATTGATATAGATAAGAACCTTCTACTCAAGGACGCTATTATACTTAGTTATTTGGCACCAATACAATTAAGTATAATAACCAAAATAAATGCTTATATATATATATATATAGGAATATGATACAATGAGTTCATACAACAATTATCATATGATTGGCTCTAGGGCTCTAACTAACAATTTGAGCAATGTGATTCTCATTTCAAAATAAATGTTTATACAAAAAACTAGGCTTTTAGTATACATTCTAGAAATCTCCCACTTATATTTAAAGACTATGATGTCATATATGTTGCCATACATCTGATCCCCATCCCCTCAACATGCCCATCAAAAGCTCTCGCCGGAAGGGCCTCAGTGAAAGAATCTGCCAGGTTATCTTCTGATGTAATCTTGGCGATAACAACTTCTCCTCGCTTTACGATGTCTCGTATCAGGTGGTACTTAAGCTCAATGTGTTTACTTGCCTTATGGGCTCGTGGTTCATTCGAGTTTGCTACTGCACCACTATTATCACAATAAATTGTGATAATTTTGGGCAAACCAGGAATCAGATCTAAATCCATCAAGAAGTTTTTGAGCCATACAACTTCTTTGGCTGCCTTAGAGGCTGCCACAAACTCAGCTTCCATGGTGGAGTCTGAAACACATTTCTACTTTACACTCCTCCATGCTTGGCTCCACCTCCTAAAGTAAACACATACCCTAAGGTCGACTTACTATTGTCCCTATCTGATTGGAAGTCCGAATCCGTGTATCCCATAGGGAGAAAATCATCGGCATGGTAAACCAGCATATAATCTCTAGTCCTTCTCAGGTACTTCAATATATGCTTTACGGTAGTCCAATGTCCTTGTCCTAGGTTACTTTGATATCTGCTAATCATCCCCATGGCAAAATAGATATCCGGTCTTGTACATAGCATCGCATATATTAGGCTTCCTACAATCGAAGCATAAAGAACTGCCTTCAAGTCATCTATCTCCTTTGATGTTTTAGGAGATATCTCTTTAGATAAAGGTACTCCATGCCGAAAAGGTAGAAAACTTTCTTGGAGTTTTGCATGCTAAAACAAGCTAGAATAGTATCGATGTATGAAACTTGGGATAAGCACAACATTCTTTTCTTGCGATCCCTTATTACTTTGATCCCAAGAATATGTCCACATTCTCCCAAATCCTTCATATCAAACTGCTTAGACAACCATACCCTTATGTCTGACAACACTTTGACATTGTTGCCAATGAGCAAAATGTCATCTACGTATAGTACAAGAAATACCACCATGTTTCTGTCACTCTTCTTGTATACATAATACTTATTCGGACACTAAATAAATCCATAAGACTGGATCACTTCATTAAACCAGATGTTCCAAGATCTCAATGCTTGCTTCAGTCCATAGATAGACCGATTGACCTTACATACAAGATGCTCTTTGCCCTTCGCAATGAATCCCTCTAGTTGCTTCATATGGATGTTTTCTTCAAGACTTCCATTAAGGAAAGCTGTCTTGACATCCATTTGCCAAATCTCATAATCCATATGAGCGGTAATAGATAAAAGAATCTGGATAGACTTAAGCATGACTACCGGCGAAAAGGTTTCCTCATAATCGATTCCCTCTTTCTGAGTATATCCTTTTGCAATAAGCCTTGCTTTGAAGGTTTCCACCTTCCTATCTGTCTCTCTTTTTCTTTTGTAAACTCATTTACATCCAATAGCTTTTACACCATTTGATGGTTCTACAAGTACCCAGATCTGATTAGAGTACATAGATTCTATTTCAGAGTTAATTGCACTTTGCCAAAATGCTGCATATTTATCTTGGAGTGCTTCATCATATGTCTAGGGATCAGGTTCATGTTCACCAGGGATCAAGTCCAAATATTCTTCCAAAAACATGAATCTATCAGGTTGCCTAACAACCCTCCCACTATGACGAGGCACTACTTGTAATTGTGCATCATTTGTGACACGTGTTACAATTTCTTGTGGTATCTCATCTTGTACCGTTGGTACTAAAGTAAACGTGTCTTCTCTTATTTCCTCAAGAATAATTTTACTCATAGGCTTGTGGTTCATTACATAGTCCTCTTCTAAAAATCGGGCATTGGTGCTAACAATGACCTTCTGATCTTTAGGACTATAAAATAAATCACCTTTCGTTCCTTTAGGATAACCCACAAACAAGCGAACTTCTATATGTGATTCCAACTTATCAGCACTCCCTTCAACATATATGCTGGACTACCCCAAATTCGAATATGTTTCGGACTAGGCTTACGCCCATTCCACAATTCTGTGGGAGTACAGGTTATTGACTTAGAATGCACCAAGTTCAGAATGTACACTGTCGTTTCTAGAGCATATCCTCAAAACGAATTTGGTAATTCTGAATAACTCATCATTGATCTAACCATTTCCATAAGAGTCCTATTCCTTCATTCTACCACACCATTATGTTGGGGTGTACTAGGTGCAGGTAGTTGGGTTTAAATCCTGACCTCTGATAAGTAACTTCTAAACTCTCTTAAGAGATACTCGCCGCCACGATCAGACCGTAGTGTCTTGATACCTTTACCATGACGTTTCTCCACATCAGCCTTGTATTCTTTGAACTTATCAAAGCACTCAGACTTGTGGCGCATCAAGTAAATGTACCCGTATCTCGAATAGTCATCTATAAAAGAGACAAAA
This sequence comes from Zingiber officinale, assembly GCF_018446385.1. Taxonomy (NCBI): domain Eukaryota; kingdom Viridiplantae; phylum Streptophyta; class Magnoliopsida; order Zingiberales; family Zingiberaceae; genus Zingiber; species Zingiber officinale. The sequence goes on along the minus strand of NC_055988.1, from coordinate 68,069,797 downwards.
TATTCAAAACCACCTCTTGTCTGGATAGTCATAGGTCTACATAAATCAGAATGAACCAATTCCAACACATCTTTGGCTCTATACCCCTTGGCCTTAAAAGGTCTCTTGGTCATTTTTCCTTCCAAGCAAGATTCGCAGGTTAAAAAATTTTCCACCACTAATGAACCCAAAGGTCCATCGGCTATTAGCCTTTGAATCCTGCTCAAGTTAATATGACCAAGCCTTAGATGCCAAAGATATGTTTATTTTATTTCTGAAGGTTGCTTTCTCTTATTAGAATTAGAAGATGTGTATTAATTTCCATTTATTGTATCGTGGGAGTTATTAGATTTAGAGTATATTACTTTGTCATCAAAAGAAATAGAATATCCATCCATATATAGTTTAGAAACTGAAATCAAGTTCTTTCTAAAACATGGTACGTAAAGACAATTTCTCAAAATCAATGTTTTATTTCTATCAAAAGATAAATAAATATCTCTCACTGCAGCAGCCGCCACTTTTGTACCATTGCCGATGTAGATGGTAATCTCCCCTTCATGTAGTCGTCGAGTTTCCTGGAACCCCAACAATGAATTGTAGACATGATCAGTGGCTTCCGTATCTACACACCAGGTACCGGTAGATAACACTACTAAACATGTTTCGACAACTGATGAATAAGATACACCTTCATTGTTCTCATTTCTACGAGGACAGCCCATCAAATGAGCCATCATCTTGAGGATATGATCCCTTACGGGTGTCCCCTCAGTCATGGTGGTCGTAATCAAGTTTCTCATGGCCTCCTGCCTAGCAGCCCGATTCTGGTGTCCGAAGAGTTCTTTGAGATTGAGTATCATGTCATAGGCAGTGGGTAGGGCCTGATGCTAATGTTGCAGCACATTTGACATAGAAGACAAAATGTAACACTGCGTCATCTCATTTGCCTTCACTCATTTCCTATGTCTCTCTATCTCCACTTCACTAGAATCCTTATCAGGCACGCTAGTGTTGGGTGCTACTCGGAGTTTCGTTCTGCATCCCTATACAAAAATTTGTAGAAGCACAGAACTTTCCTAACAACCTATGTGTTCCTCATGAGTTAAACTTGAATTGGAAAAGGAACTTGACATTTTTACTTCAAGTTCAACTCATGTGTTCTTCAGTAGTTAAAACTTGGATTGCAAACGATACTTAATATTATTAATCCAAGTTCATCCCATGTTACAGAAGTTGATTAAATATCTATTTCAAGGATTGGCTTCTAGGTTAAACATGGCGAGGCACTCAGCCTTCTTGGGTATGGGATCATCCACCACTTCCTAGACAAAGTCTTTCAAAGAAATTGGATATTTAAACTTCTTACAGTAACCCTAGGTTTAACTATAGAGACCTCATAGAAGCACAAGATCAAAACACTAAATCGAAACACAAAAAATGAAACATGAAATCGCTAGCCTCTTGTGTTGGTATTTCAGGATCCATACAAAGAAAAACTAGTTTCGCTGCGGAATTAAGAACTAGTTATACCTTTCTTTGTAAACAAAGACCTCTTAATCTTCTACTGTATTCCTCTCCTCCTCTTGGACGTCGTGTGGGCGACGACCTACCAAGATGAAATCCACCTGAACCACTTCTTCTCCTCCAAGAAATTTTGGCCACCAAGGAATGCCAAAATAGGAAACTTTCTTCTATTCTTCTTCCTCTCAAGCAACCGGCCACCAAGTGCTCCTTCTTTTCTTTCAAGTTTCGACCACCAAGAAGAGATGGGTGTCGACCTTAGAAAGAAGAAAGAGAGAGAAGATACAAGGTGTTGCCGGTCTTAAGAAGAGGAAAGGGAGAGAGACCGGCCACCAAGGAAAAGAGAGGAGAAAAATTGTAGAGATATGTGTCTTATCCATAAGGCACCCTCTACCACTCTTTTATAATCCTTTGTCATGGCAAAAAAGGAAATTAAAATAATAATTAAAATCTCTCTTTTTTGAATTTCCTATTGTGATGACTACAAAAGGAAAGTTTTAAAATTAATCTCTCTCTTTTAAACAATGTAGAAGGCAACAAAAAAAGGAAAGATTAAAATTAAAACTTCTCTTTTAAATAATGCTTACAAAAAAGAGAAGTTTTGTCAAAATTAAAATCTCTCTTTTTAAACATTATAGATAACTACAAATAAGAAAAGATTAAAATCTCTCTTTTAAACCTTTGTAGATAGCTATAAAAGGAAATATTTTATAATTTAAAACTCTTTTTTAAAACCATGTGGATGACTATAAAAGGAAAGATTTTAACAAAAATAAAATCTCTTCTTTTAATCCTATGTGGTCGGGTCCTTGCTTGGGCACCAAGCTTGGCCGGCCACCTCTTGGGCTCCAAGATAATGCTTGGCCGACCCCCTTGCACCAAGCAAGGATGTGTCCAGCCCATTACTTTGGTAAGAAGTGGACTTTGTGGATACAAGGCTTTATAGAGACTACAACAGGGACCGAAAGAAAGAATTGGTTTTGGTCTCCCGATGAGCTTGAGCTTCATGTATTCGACCCGAACACCCAACTCAAGTTCATCAATAATAACTCATACCACTAAAGAGTTATTATTGAACTACCGCACCAGTTCCATATTACATTATGAGCACCTTCTTATCATGAGTGCAATAATCTCCCTGTGTTTAAGATATCAAATGTTCATTAATTAAATGAGTTACTACAACTCACTTAATTAATATCTAGCTCCAAGAGTAGTACCACTCAACTTCATTATCATGTCAGAATAAGTCCATCTACAAGATTTACATGACAATCCTTATAAGCTCTTCAAGGGGACATCATCAACCAAGATAACTAGGACACAGTTTCCTTCTATAATCAACAACACACCATATAAATAATATTATTTCTCAACTTATCGGGCCTATTGATTTAACAAATAAATCTCACTCATTGATAAATTAAAGAAATAAATACTAAGTATATGTGCTTGTTATTATATCATGATTAAGAGTACGCACATCCATAATAACAGAGGTTATGTTCTTTTATGCAGTTAATATAAAAGGAACAACCTCAAATGGTCCTACTCAATACACACATAGTGTACTAGTGTAATTTTATAGTCAAGATAAACTAATACCAAATTACACAACAATCATTCCAATAGTTTGTCCCAATCTATCTTGGTTGTGAGCTACTATTTATAATTTATAAGAAACTGATAACATGATCTTCTGTGTGACACCATACACCATGTTATCTACAATGTAAATTAAATGGACAACTGCATTTAACTAAATACAGACATTCGACCAATGTGATTCTTATTACAAAATAAATATTCATTCAATAAATGTTCATACAAAAAACTAGGACAGACCTCAAGAAGTACGAACTTATATCCTTCAGCAATTAAGACAATGTCTAAGTTTCATTTCTAATCAATGTAATTGAGACCAGTAAGTTTATTTTCTCAAATAATCACAAAATATTTGGTTAAAAATTTAGAATTTAAAATAATATTGATTTCTCAAATAATATCATTTAAATTCATCAACACCTCAAAACACCGTGAATTTTGCATGCCACAATAGTGTGGACGTATACAAATTCAAACATTTGTAAGAGGAGGTTTTACCGATTAATTTTATTATCTTGTCAACCTAACTTTATGACAAATAAAATTAATAGTTGATTTTTCTTTGGTCACACAAATAATAGCAGTGACTCCGATGGGGAGGATACTATTAAATACGCCTAATTGTATACCATTACTTGATACTTAGTCCATTAAATAGGATTGTACCCCTTCAGATGGAGAAGATCACACAAAGCTAAATAATTTCATATAATCATCCATAAAGGAAGTTTGATCTAGTGATCCACAAACAAACTCATCCGATGTGGAGGAAGGCACTCAAAACCAACACGCAAGTTTGAATGCATCACTTACAAACCAGTAATGGAGACTATGGAATTTAAATAATTCCTCTCCCACTTAGTTATTTAAAATGAGGAATTTTAACATGCACACACACACAACACATATAAACATCATAAAAGGTAATAAATATGAAAAATAATTTTCCAACTATTATGGCCTCATCCATAGCTGTCTTCCGTGTGCCACCAACCCTAGTCGCCGCCAACGGGCCATGTCATCGCGTCTATCTTGCGTCCTTTTCTATTGCGCCTCTGGTCCTCAAATAGCACCACGCCTCGCAAGGATACGATCCGTGATAAAAATAAAATATTACATTTATCGATCCTATATTCCACAAGGGAATGTACTTGTAATCTAGATCGAACAGAATGTAAAATCCTAAAACTAATACAGCTCCTGCTGTATTTAATAATTACAATCATGCACATACATAAAATGCCCTCGACATGCCCGAGGGTCCAATCACACACAAATAAAATATGGCCATAATAGTTGGAACTAAGATGCCTGCAACCACAGAGTTAATCTATTTGCACATCCTACTATTATTCTACCTAAATTTATGTATGAAAAGTGCATAATTTAACTGAAAACCAAACACATAGAGGCGGAAAACTAGCTCTGATACCAATTGTTGGGTGCTTCTCGGATTTCTGTTCTGTTTCCCCTGTACAAAAATTTGTACAAGTACAGAACTTTTCCTAGCAACCCATGTGTTCTTCAAAAATTAAACTTGGATTGCAAATGAAACTTAGCATTATTAATCCAAGTTCAACTCATGTGTTCTTCAGAAGGTTAAACTTGGATTGGAAACAAAACTTAACATTTTTAGTCTAAGTTCAATCCATGAGTTCTTCAGAAGTTAAACCATATTACAAAAGTTGATTAAATATCTATTTCAAGGATTGGCTTCCAGGTTGTTGGCGAGGCACTTGACCTTCTTAGTTATAGGATCATCCACCACTTCCTTGACAGAGCCTTTCAAAGAAATTGAATATTTAAACTCCTCATAGTAAACCCTAGGTTTAACTAAAGAGACTTCAATCGAAATACAAAATCGCTAGCCTCTTGTGTTGGTATTTCAAGATCCATATAAAGAAAAACTAAACTAGTTTCGCTGTGGAATAAAGAACTAGTTGTACCTTTGTTCGTAGACAAAGACCTCTTGATCTTATGTTGTATTCCTCTCCTCCTCTTGGACGTCGTGTGGGCGACGATCTACCAAGACAACACCACCCGAACCACTTCTATGCCTCCAAGACTTTTGGGCACCAAGGGATGCTAGAATAGGGAGCCTCCTTCTCTTCTTCTTCTTCTCCAAGAAACCAACCACAAGGAGGTGAACCCTTGATGTGCCGCCGGCCTTAAGGGAAGAAAGCAAAGGGAGAAGAGGAGAAAGGGGGTCAGCCACCAAGGAAAATAGAAGAGGGAACTTTTTATTGTTGTGTTCCCATAAGGCACCATCTACCTCTCTTTTATAATCCTTGGTGAATGCTAAAAAGGAAAGTTTTAAACAAAATTAAAACTTCCTTTTAATTCCAATCATGGTCGGCCATAGCTTGGGCAACAAAAAAAAAAGGAAAAACTTTAAAATTAAAATTTCTCTTTTAAATCTCTTTGTGGATAGCTATAAAAGGAAAGATTTTAAAATTAAAATTTCTCTTTTAAATCCCTTTGTGAATGGCTATAAAAGGAAAGTTTTAAAATTAAAATATCTCTTTTAAACAATTGTAGATGATTACAATAAAAGAAAGATTTTAAAATTAAAATCTCTCTTTTAAATCCCTTTGTGGCTATAAAAGAAGAGTTTTAAAATTAAAATATCTCTTTAAAACAATTGTAGATGACTATAAAAAAGGAAATATTTTAAAATTAAAACTTGTAGGACCGTTGCGACCGGCTAGAAGGGGGGGGGGGGGGGTTGAATAGACCTACAAAATAAAAACAAAAACACCCTTCTCGAACTCTTAAACTAACACTTGTAAATTAAAGTAAGCAGAAAGTAAATCAGAGAAACGAGGCATCGGATTTGACTTGGATACAACCAAGGAGGTTGTTAATCCAAGGAATGTCGCACTAGTATCTCCTTCGGGAGGAGAAGCCTCGTACAGCAGTGAAAGTGCAAAATAAAGAAGCTAAACTAAAACCTAAGCGTCCAAGCGTTGGAAATGAATTGCTCTGAGTTGTATTAAAGCTTCTGGACCAATGCTATATTTATAGTCTTAGTCGGGGTGCCCTGAGGGTTCTAGGCGCCCTGGGGGAATAAAATTTTATCCCCCAACGTTTAGATCGCGTAAAAGGTGATCCAGTCAAATATTGACTTCCGGGCGCCCGGACCCCTAAGTCAACTCCAATTGACTTTTGGTCCGGGCCCTCTGCTCTAGTTCAGCTTGCCTCGGTCCGGGTCCTTCTGCTCCAGCTCCGCTTGCTTGGGTGATCTCGACCATCCGGAAAAGGGCTCACCCGAACCCAACTTCCGATCTTCTCGAGTGGGCTTCCGCTCCGACTTCTCATCCCTCAGAATCGCCACGTGTTTCCTTCTCATCTGCCGGCATACTCATCCGCAGTCTTCATCCCTCAGACGCACCGCATGCCATCCTTCTCGCTAGCTACGTCTCTTGCTCCTTGAGCAGTCTTTCGCTCCGGCTTTCGTCCCTCGGAACCACCGCACTCTTCCTTCTCGTCTGTCGGTGTACTCTTCCGCAGCACCTTATCCCTCAGACGCACCGCGTGCCATCCTTCTCGCTAGCTGCGTCTTCCACTCGACTACCTGTGCTCATATGCTGTACACTTAGACACAAGGTTAGAAACACACAGGACCTAACTTAAGTTGTTGATCACACCAAAACTGTTGAAAATATTTTCTAAATGCATGATAGACAAATTAATTAAATGCGGTAAAAACTTACAGCGATCTCCCGCAGATCTGCAATCGGCAATGACGAAACTTGCTATCGGAAGAGCGATCACAGGATCGGAAAGCCCTCCGCAATTCCACAAACCAAATCCCACCGCCTTGGATGTTCTCCTCTTACTCTCGTTGCACACTCGCAATTTCACGCCCCCTGAGCCTTGGACGGACCCCCTTTATATAGGGAAATACACTAGGGGCATAATGGACTTTTCCATTATGTGTAGTGGGGAACATGGGCCACGTTCCCCACTATCCCCATTTCCAACATCTCCCACTCGTCCAAGGTAAGTCACTAAGACTAGTTCATTCAGGTAAGTCACAAAGACTTAATAAGTCACATAGACTATTAGAGAGTTTGGTCACATAGACCATATGAGAACATCCAATCCATACTTAGAGAAAATGGTTCGTGCGACAACAAGCACATTGAGCGATAGTTGCTAAGAAGATTGTTACACCTTGACTTAGCCGCTCTTTGAGTAATCAATGCTAATAAAGTTGTTACACTTTACTTAGCTACTCAAATAAATTAGAGACACACTCTTTATGGCACTTAGCCACTTTCCTGGTGGCACATAGCCTTTATCCAGAATCCATCCAATCTTCAAGTGACACACAGCCATTATCTTGAAGATATCCATGTCTTGCTATTTACCCAGATTAAATAATTTTCGTTTACATCGATATGAACATCTCTAATCCCTTATAATGACCATTATGTCATGAGCATATTCCATATCCAATATTCACATTCATTTCCGTACATAACAGAAATGGGTCGACCAGTGAATAACAACAAAAGATGTAAATATATTTAATCTTCCTTTTTAGCTAGAATCAATTCATTTTAATCAGTCACTTTCCTAGTTATGCTCCATAGACCGAATCATCCATAGCCATAGGATACACGCTAAAGTAGCAGACACTGATTAAAACTTCAAGTAGACAGCTAAATAGTCACTAAGGCAAAAATTGAGATTAACATATAATCTCAAAGGTCTCACATAATAGAGAAACAGATATTCATTCTCCTACTACCTTTATCGTCGCAATAGCACATGTGGTATAAATCACATGCTACGATGTTATTCTCTTTACTAAAAAGAGTGCATGTTGTCTTCAAATTTTAACATCGTACAGATTTTGATCTAGACATACTTAACGCCTAATCCTAAATTTAACATATGAATTCTAATTTGGCCTTCAACAGGTTCAGTAAATGGTGGGTTCATTTACTTAGATCATTATTTACACATAAATGATCTCATCTTGACACAATTATCAAGGCGACCTCAACTTATGAATCTGTCTCTAATTTCATAATTTCAGCTACGTAAGTTGTTTCATAAGTAACGGTCTTACCCCTATTTGTACTTAACAAACAGAGATGATTGTCCATGTGAGTGGACCAATCTCCACCTGCCAACATGCTCACCGAGATCTTACATGAATGTAACAAATACAACATATACACTGAATAAATTATGGCAAATGACACAATCATAACACAAAGTCTGATTGTTATTTCAATATTGTTACATTCTACGAAGTCCCAAAGACTTTACATGTTCTTTAAATGACTCTTTAGTCATTGGCTTAGTAAAAGGATCTGCAAGCATAACACGTGTAGGGACATACTCAAGAATGACTTTTCTTTTAGCCATAATATCCCTTACAAAATTATATTTAATTTCTATATGCTTGCCTTTGCTATGATATTTGGGATCCTTGGAAAAAGCTATTGCAGCTTGACTGTCACAGTAGACAGTTACTGGACTCCCACTATCCTCAGTAATTTTCAGATGCTTCAGAAACCTTCTCAACCAGACTGCTTCTTGCACAGCTGCTGAACATGCCACATATTCAGCTTCCATAGTCGACAAAGCTACACAAGCTTGTTTCTTGCTGTTCCAGGAGATGGCGCCACCATTCAACAAGAATGCATAGCCTGATGTGGATTTTCTATCATCCAGGTCTCCAGCCCAATCTGCATCTGAATAACCTTTCAGACTCATATCTGATCCTTGAAAACAGAGACAATAATCTGTTGTCGCCTTCAGATATCTGAATATCCTTTTTACTGCCTTCCTGGGTTTGACTGGAAGCGACTGACCAAGCCCACAACATAGCTGATATCGGGACGTGTACACAACATAGTGTACATCAAACTACCAATAGCACTGGCATATGGTTTTTTATTCATCTCAGCTATTTCCTCTGGAGTTTTAGGACACATACTCTTGCTCAACACAGTACCTTTCACAATAGGTGTATGTTCTATGTTGCAATTAGACATGCTGAAATGATGTAACATCTTATTTATATAAGACTCTTGTGACAGACCCAAAAGTCTTTTAGGACGATCTCTTATGATCTTCACCCCTAAGATGTATTCAGCTTCTCCCATATCTGTTGTATCAAATTGTGATGACAGCCACTTCTTGACTTCATTCACATATCCTATGTCATTTCCAGCTATCAGCATATCATCAACATATAATGATAAAATGACATAATTTCCTTTTTCCTGTTTCAGGAAAACACAATGATCCTCATTGATCATCTCGAAACCATAAGATAAAACGACTTCGTTAAATCTTATGTTCCATTGTCTTGACGCTTGTTTTAGCCCATATATAGACTTTCTAAGTCTACATACTTTTTGCTCTTGGCCTTCAGCAATGAAACCTTCTGGTTGAACCATATAGATTTCTTCGTCAAGATCACCGTTAAGGAAAGCGGTTTTTACATCTATTTGATGTAATTCTAAGTCATAATGTGCCACAAAGGCCAAAATAACTCTTATTGATACAAATTTCACTACGGGAGAAAATGTCTCTTCAAAGTCAATACCCTCCATTTGAGTATATCCTTTTGCAACTAAACGAGCTTTGTATCTGTTAATCGATCCATCTGCTTTCCTCTTTATTTTGAGAACCCATTTATTCCCAATAGCCCTTCGGCCCGGAGGAAGATCGACTAAGTCCCAAACATGATTTTGAATCATGGACTCCATCTCTTCAACCATTGCAGCTTTCCATTTTTCTCTAACTCTACATCCCAATGCATCCTCAATGGATTGAGGCTCGTCGTCGTCAATTGGAAGTGTAACCAATGCCTCATTCTCAATATCAAACCTCTTCTTAGGTTTGATCTTACGAACACTTCTTCGTAAGTTGGGCTGTTGAGAAGTCAACTCATGACTCGGCATATCACTCCCACTCGGTTGACTAGACTCAGGTATCCCTTTTGACACCTCTCTTGTTGATAATATCTCATCCTCCTCAAATAGAGGAACATTTTTATCAACATCACCTCTGATTGGGAACTCTGTTTCGAGAAAAGTCGCATCTCTCGAGTCTATTTCGGAGATGGTTCCATCTAGTGACTCACCTATGAAAACATAACCTTTGGAGGTCTCATGATATCTTATAAAGATACATTTCTTACCTCTAGGCCCTAGTTTTCCATACTTGTGAGAACTATCATGAACATAAGCAGCTGACCCCCAAGGTCTCAGATTACTCAAATCTGGTTTTCTGCCTGTCCAACGTTCATATGGGGTAGATGGAACTGACTTTGAAGGCACTTTGTTAAGTATATAGGCTGCAGTTAATAATGCATCTCCCCAATAGGAGATTGGCAAATTAGCTTGCGCCATCATAGACCTAACCATTTCAAGAAGAGTCCTATTTCTTCTTTCAGCTACCCCATTTTGCTGTGGAGTTCCAGGGATTGTCAGTTGTCTAATAATCCCTCTATCATTACATATTGTCTTGAACATATCAGACAAATACTCCCCACCACGGTCAGTGCGTAAAGTCTTAACTTTACGTTCCGTTTGATTCTCAACTTCGTTCATATAACGAATGAAGCAATCTAATGCTTCAGATTTGTGAGAAATCAAATACACATGACCGAACCTAGAGAAATCATCAATAAATGTAATGAAATAGGAAGCTCCATGTCTAGCCTTCACATTCATTGGACCACAAATATCCGAATGAATTAACTGCAATGTTGATTCAGATCTAATAGCCTTACCAAATGGTTTCCTAGTTGCTTTTCCAGCAAGACAATGCTCACATATAGACAATTGAATCTTAGCTCGAGTGCCCAATAAACCCTCTTTAGCTAATCGATTCATACGTTCTTGTCCTATGTGTCCTAATCTAGCATGCAAAACCTCATCAGTTATATCTGCATCACTAGTTAAAGCAATGTTTGAAAAACAACCATCAATAGCATAATTGACATCTGGTTCTACATCAAGAACCATAAAACCATTTGTTAAAAAACCATATCCGATTGACACTGAGTCAATCTTAAGTTCAACAGACCGACTGTAAAAATTAATACAATACCCTAAATCAAGAAGACACGTAACGGAAACAAGATTCCGTCGAATTTCAGGAGCATACAGGACATCATGTAGAAATAAAACTCTACCACCACGTAGGTTGAGTTTGCAAGTGCCGACTCCTTTGACTTCAACTCTTGCATTATTTCCCACATAGATCCACTTGTTGCCAGCTGGTACCCGACGGTACTCAACAAATGTAACTCGTTCCCGAGCTACATGGTTGGTTGCTCCCGAATCTATAATCCACAAAGGATAAGAATCAGCTAACAACACTGAACTAGCAACAAAATGCTCTTGAAAAGAAGACACACTTGGATTTACCTTTTTCGGCTCAGTGCACTCCCGAGCAAAGTGGCCCTTTTTGCCACAGTTAAAACAAGTCAACTTGTTTTTAGGTTTCTTTCCAGTCTTCTTGACTATCTTCTTGATTGGGCCCTGTCCCACACCAGCAGCTTCCTTCTTCTTTCCCTTCCCTTTCTTGAACCATTTCTTTTTCTTGGATCCATATGATCCAGCAGAACTTACAGCCACATAGGCTTGTCCAGAAATCCTTGCGGATTCAACTCTCTCCGCCTCCAATTCTACATGGCGTGATACATCAGTGAAAGTCTTGATACTCTCACTGTGAGTTAAGGTCTGCTTCATGGTTTCCCAAGAATCTAGAAGTGAACGTATAACTGCTTGAACCTGTTGTCCATCAGTCAACTCATGACCAGCAGTTTTAAGCTCCCGAATCATGTTCGACATCTCCCTGAGGTGTTGAACCATTGACATATTCGGACGCTTTTTGTAGCTGTCAAATTTAATTGTCAGCTGTCGAAGCTTGCTTAGACTTACTCCATTGTATTTTTCTTTAAGGGCAACCCAGACTTCATGAGCCGTAAGATATGACTCATATTCAAAAGCTAGGTCGTCTACCATTGAACTAATCAATATACCCTTTGCAGTGGAGTCCTTTTTCTTCCATGCCTTATAGGCATCAAGATCTCGTCTGTGTTGTGCAGTGGGACCATCTACAGGTACTTCCATAACCTGATTTACAGCCTCTAGAACTTCTTGTTCCTCAAGTACATATTGTATCTTGAGGTGCCAGATCTTGTAGTTATCCCCATTAAGTTTTTCACCTTTGTTGAGTTCAGCTATTATGTTTTTGGTTGCCATAATCTATCACAAATAAACACATTATTTAGTATTCAGTGTAAATCATATGTATGCAATTTATGATTGACTTAATATTACTTTGAGTTAGTTTACAAAATCAAGTGACAACTGTGTTTTCACTCATCATCCGTATGACCAATCAAATTAATATTAATCAATTCTATTACATACATCCCAACAAATGAACTAATCATTTATAATATCATGAATTCATTAATTAAATGAACTAATCATTTAACATATCATGTATTTTTTTTTAAATTAAATGAACTAATCATTTAATACATCATGAACTAATCATGCATCATGTTAAGCAAACAGCATAAATAAATGAACATATCATTAATATAAAATTATGCTGCAAATTGTTAACATATAACCAACTGACATGAATGAAATGGACTAACTATTGTTCATACAAAACGACAATAAAAATAACAGAACTCTAATCAACTAGATAGGCAACTACCACTCCCACTAGGACAGACACTAGTGCAGTGGCTAATATAATCCCTCTCAGCCTGGACTCATTTGGGGTAATTACAGGCAGGACAGCTTCAAGGCTCTCTATTGGATCCACAATTGGATCCTTTTCTGGTTCCTCCTCGATCATTTCCGGGTCCTCTTCGAACTCTTCCGGATCCTCTTCAGTCATCTGATAAAGCAGTTCCTCACATAATACAGAATATGTGACGCGTCCTTGATGACGCCCCCAAATATAGTCTGCTATCATCCTAGGATTTGTTGGCAATGAACGCATCAAAGCCCAAATCCTATAACTGTCCAGGACTGGAAACTCTTCTCGCTCAAGTTTCCAAAACAGATCATCAAGCCGTCCAATGTGTCCGTCGATTCCATAAGTAGAGTTATACTCTATCTCCTGAATCTGCTCCCTGAGCTGATTTCGTCGCACTTCGCGACGAGTCAATGTGGTAATCGTCTGTGCCATCTAAAAAATTGAAAATAAATAAGTCAGTACAAAACCGACTAACCAGTACAAAACCGGCTTATTTCAATTTATACAGGCATAGTACCAACAACATAATCAATCAAGAAAAACAAATCTTCTCGATTTTCAGGAGTTAAATCGACAATTAGAACTAATCTAATTGGTCAAACCCATCGGATCGGTTGATTAGGGATCCAGATCCTAAGCTTGGTCCATTGTCCTTAATTAGAACTAATCTAATTGGACAGGGATTTTTGTACCTATGTTCTGTTAATTTTCCTCTAAGTCCATTTCAACCAATTTCAGACTTATTGATCAAACTCAGATCCATTTGATCAAACCAATGCCCATTGGTTTAAGTCCGACCAATTAGAACAAATCTAATTGTTTTGATCAAATCTGAATTTTGATCATATTTGGTCTAAGTCCAATTAATTAACCCAAATTGATTTTGGGTTTGGATCAAATTGATTCGATTAAACCAACTAATGATTTAAACCTGAACCGGATCTAAATGGACCAAAATTTATTTTGATCATTTATCATTAATGATGAAATTAATTGAACTTATTTTCAATTAATTACTGTATGCACCCAAATTGAAATTAATGCTACGGTAGGCATGCATCCAAATTAAAAAAAATGCTACAGTAGGCATACATTAGCATGAAACAATAAGCATGCATTAGCATATTTCAACGATGCATCATATGGCAAACAAAAAATTATACTTTAATTAAAAAACATAAGCATATTATGTTTCTTAATTTCATATGCATGCAGTATTTTCGTTCACGGTTTTTTTTTTTTAATTATTATTTGATTTTTCAAAATCAAACTTTATCTCACACGAAGCACTGTGTTTCGTTATTCTGCCGATTTCTTCGCAACTGCCCACGTTGCACAGGCCGCTCAAGCCACGCACGCCGCTCACAGCGACGAACGCTGTACAGAAATTTCAAAGGCAGCCTCGAGTACGCCGTTGGCCAACACACAGAGACAAACTCCATGAGTGTTCATTCGAGACCTTTCAACAGACGTTGATTACGGCTGCTTTTGATGCCGACGACTGTAGCAGATTGCAACATGAACGCAATATGCTTGGCTACGGCAAAACTAGACGGAAGACGGACTCCGTTCACGGCAGCAATTTTAAACAGGAGATCGCACATACATTTAGAACAAATAACTTGGCTCTGATACCAATGTTGAAAATATTTTCTAAATGCATGATAGATGAATTAATTAAATGCGGTAAAAACTTACAGCGATCTCCCACAGATCTGCAATCGGCAATGACGAAACTTGCTATCGGAAGAGCGATCACAGGATCGGAAAGCCCTTCGCAATTCCACAAACCAAATCCCACCGCCTTGGATGTTCTCCTCTTACTCTCGTTGCACACTCGCAATTTCACGCCCCCTGAGCCTTGGACGGACCCCCTTTATATAGGGAAATACACTAGGGGCATAATGGACTTTTCCATTATGTGTAGTGGGGAACATGGGCCACGTTCCCCACTATCCCCATTTCCAACAAAAACAACCTTGGGGTTCCAACAATCTCCCCCTTTTTAGTGTGAGCAACCCAAGTTAAGCTAAGGTGAATAGACATAAAATAAACTTAACTAAATTTTGCAATTAAGTGCAAAAATAAAACAAGTAAAAATTTTGGTTTACCTCCCCCTAAACTTATACTTTTCCTTCTCCCCCTTTGATCACATAAAAAATGGGGTTGAAAAAAAGATCTAAGGGTAAAAATTTAGAAAATTTTGAGATCCTTAAAAAAATTTTACAATATTAAACAGTCTTAGAAAAAAAATTAAGTAAAATTTTAAGAAAATTTTCTAAGTGAAATTATAAGAAAAAATTATAACTTAGATAGCTTTTTTAAAAAAAACTTAAGCAGAAATTTTCAGTTTCAGAATAGCTTTTAGGCAAAAAAAAAATCTCTTCTGGTTTTTTTTTAAGTATAAAGGAGAATTTTTCTAAGAGAAAAATACTCAAAAAAAATTTCTAAGTAAAAAATATTTTTGAAAGCAAATTTAAGTCTTTGCAAAAAAAATTATTTTTGAAAAAAATCCTAACTTAAGATTTTTCTAAGTATAAAAATATTTTGAAAAAAATGTTTGAAAAACTTTAAAAGCACTAACTAATTCTAATTTTAATGCTTTGTCCGAAAGTTAATTAAACATTTATTTCAATATTTTGTCTTCCAGGTCGTGGCGAGGCACTAGGCCTTCTTGGTTATTGGAGCAACAACCACTTCCTTAGACAAAGCCTCATAGAGAAATTCACTGTTTAATTTTCTCACTGAAAGCATTAATTTCATTTAAGATTTAGACTAAACAAGATTTAGGAACCCAATATAAGTTCCAGCCTACTAGATTAATTAAATATTTCTTAGGTACATATTTTCTTGAAATATTCCTAATTTGTCCCTGGTGATATCTATAATACCAATTTACATTTTTAAATTTTCTAAAATTAGATGAGCATGCATGGTTCTTCAAATTATCTACTTGAATTTTCATATCTTTATTTTCTGATTTCAATTTCTTATTTTCTAATTTTGATTTGTCTAATTCTTCTAAGGGACAAGATTTAGCCAAAATTATTTTTAAGTTTTTAATCTTCTTTTCTAATTTGCAACAGTCTTTTGTTAATAGTTTAACAAACTTAAAGAGTTTATCAGGAGGAAGTGATCGTACCTCACTTACCTTGTCGATCTCGTTGTCCGTTTCTCCCCCTGAACTGCTGCTTTCTTCCGACATGGTTCCCCCTTCATCGATGCTCTCGATGCTCATTTCAGAAGAGCTTGACTCGCAATCATCGTCTTGATGACTTGCCATTAGAGCAAGTCCGGAGAATGCCTCGACTTCCGACTCCGACGATGTATCATCCCACGTCGCCTTTAGGGCCTTTCGCTTTTGAATAGGCTTCTTACCCTTCTCCTTGTCCTTGTTCTTCAGCTTGGGGCAGTTGTCCATGATGTGCCCTTCTTCGTCGCAGTGGTAGCAGCGGATCGTCCTTTTCTTTCTACCCTGTGGATGGTTAGTTTTTATAGAATTGCATAACTTCTTAAATCGCCTTACCATCATTACCATTTCCTCGTCGTCGAGAGAAGACTCCGACTTAGGTTCATCTCTCGATGCTTTGAGGGAGACATTGTTCTTGGGCTCCTTCATTCCTGCACATCTTGACTCATGCACTTCAAATGTAGAAAAGAATTCTTCTGACGAAATCTTTTCTAAATCTTTAGAAATGTAAAATGCATCTACTAATGATGCCCATTTGGTATTTTTAGGAAAGGAATTTAAAGCGTACCTTAGCGAATCTCGGTTACTTACCTTTTCTCCGAGATTCAAGAGTTCGGTGATGATCTCCTTGATTCTTGAGTGCAGGTGTGCAACTGTCTCGTCTTCCCCAAGTCGCATGCTGGTGAGCTGATTGCGAAGTAGATCTCTTCTGGCGAGCTTGGCTTCGGACGTCCCTTCGTGCAACTCGAGGAACTTCTCCTAAAGTTCCTTTGCCGAGTCGTAGTTCCAGGTCCTGTTGACTTCTTGAGGTGGAAGAATGATTAGCAGATGGTATTCTGCTTTGCCGTTCGCCAGGAAGTCGACCTGCTCCTTTTTCGTCCAATTGGATTTCTCCTTACCTTCTAGTGTTGTAAAACCAAATTCCATTGTAACCATTAATTCAAAATCGGTGGTAAAGAATACCTGCATCAGCTTTTTCCAAGAGGTGAAATCCCCTTCGAATTTCGGTGGGTGGATGCTTGGTCCAGCCATCTCGTTGCTTCGTTCGGTGGATAGTCCTCCTGAAGCGCCTCGGCTCTGATACCAATTGTTTGACCATTGCGGCCGGCTAAAAGGTGGGTTGAATAACCCTACAAAACAAAAACAAAAACACCCTTCTCGAACTCTTAAACTAACACTTGTAAATTAAAGTAAGCAGAAAGTAAATCAGAGAAACGAGGCACCGGATTTGACTTGGTTACACCAAGGAGGTTGTTAATTCAAGGAATGTCGCACTAGTATCTCCTTCTGGCAGAGAAGCCTCTTACAACAGTGAAAGCGCAAAATAAAGAAGCTAAACTAAAACTGAAGCATACAAGCGTTGGAAATGAATTGCTCTTGTAGGATCGAAAAGAATTTAGATATATCCACAATAGCATGATATTGTCCACTTTGGACCTAAGCCCTCATGGTTTTGCTCTTGGGCTCTCCCCAAAAGGCCTCATGCCAATGGAGATATCTTTTCTCTTATAAACCTCATGTGTTTCCAATATGGGACTATGTTTGCAACCTTGCAACCCCAATAATCCCCCCTCAAACAAAGGACTATAGGCTTCCCACGTCCAATCCTCGACCCACCAGGTCTTCCTGCCCCTCAGTCCACCCGACCTACTAGGACTTCCTTGCCTAGTCGCAACTAGGACTTCCTGCCTGGTGTCTGGTCCTCTTGATCCGAGCATAGGAGCCCCCATTTCCTTTGTTCGAGGTCAATATTGTACCCACATGGCTCAATCAGACCATAGCTCTTGTGCACAGTCGGCGGTTAAACCTTCTGGCAGTCCGGCCTCTGATACCAATTGTAGGATCGAAAAGAATTTAGATATCTCCATAATAGCATAATATTGTCCACTTTGGGCCTAGACCCTCATAGCTTTGCTCTTGGGCTCTCCCCAAAAGGCCTCATGCCAATGGAGATATCTTTTTTTATAAACCCATGATCTTTTCCATGTGTTTTCAATATGGGACTATGTTTGTAACCTTGCAACCCCAACAATCCCCCCCCCTCAAACAAAGGACCATGGGCTTCCCACGTCCAATCCTCGACCCACCAGGTCTTCCTGCCCCTCAGTCCACCCGAGCTACTAGGACTTCCTTGCCTAGTCGCAACTAGGACTTCCTGCCTGGTGTCTGGTCCTCTTGATCCGAACATAGGAGCCCCCATTTCCTTTGTTCCAGGTCAATATTGTACCCACATGGCTCAATCAGACCATAGCTCTTGTGCACAGTCGGAAGTTAAACCTTCTGGCAGTCCGGGCTCTGATACCAATTGTTGGATCGAGACCGCGCTAGAGGGGGGGTGAATAGCGCTCGCGGCTATTTTGTTCGTATCGGAATCGTAAAAACTATCGGATAAGAGTTAATGCAGCGGAATAAAAATCAACACACAAAGACGCAAGAGATTTTTACTTCGTTCGGAGCCTAAGACAACTCCTACTCGAAGGCCCGCGATCCTTGATCGCTTCCGGTGGGCAACAACTATAAGCTCGATTATTACAAACTAAGTATTACAAGAAATGCGATAAAAGAAATCTATACCGACGACGAAAAGAGAAATCTTGGAGCTCTGGGTCGTCGGAGACTTGTAGCAGCACTTCCGGGAGTCTTTCGGAGCAGCACGTTGAAGAGAGAAGACTTGGAAATCGTTGGTTTGAGCTGCTGGTCGAACCCCCTTTATAAACAGTGTCCAAGGCGCCTTAAACGAGAGTTTTATCCCGATCTGCTCGCTGTGATAACCCTTTGACTGCCGCGACCTGAAGGCGCCTTCAAGCCCTTCAAGGCGCCTCCAAGCTGTCTAAGGCGCCTTAAACCCATCCAAGGCGCCTTAAGCCTGCTCCTCGCGCCAGCTCAAGATTTTGAACCCGAGGCGCCTCCAAGCCTCATGGAGGCGCCTCGGACACTGTTCATCCGAGGCAAATCTTCGTTATTTTGTACCTGCAAGACATGTTAGTCCCAAACAACATCTTGCAACATAAGGTTAGCATAAAATAACAGTATGGATAATAAAGAATGTTTAAGACAGTCTCCGGACTGTCCGGGTCTGACTTTGGATTTCCGACCGGAAACCCTAGGTCGACCCGACGCCTACTGTTCCCTCTACGGGGAACGCGTCCTCACTTACTCCACTCAGGAGATTTACCTGTTGCCAGTGCAATCCTCCAGATCGACTGGACTTTTGCTCAGCACTCGATACTTCCGGACTTTCTGCTGGACATCTGCTTCCCGGCTAGTCCAGTCTTTCACCTGGTTCGCGACACCAGGACTTTCCACCTAGGGTTACCACCCCCTAGGACTTTTTGCCTGAAGTCATCGACCTGCCAAGACTTTCCGCATAGGGTTACCACCCCCTATGACCTAGGGTTACCACCCCCTAGGGTTTATCCCTTTGTATAACCGCAGCTAAGACTTTCCTGAAATCCTCAAGTAGACTTGTTAGAATACAAAACATCTTAACTTTGAATTCTTTGCCATTATCAAAACACGAGTTCGATCGTCGGATGCTTCCCGCACCAACAGCTCTGAGTTGTATTAAAGCTTCTAGACCAAGGCTATATTTATAGTCTTGGTCGGGGTGCCCTGAGGGTTCCAGGTGCCCTGGGGGGATAAAATTTTATCCCCCAACGTTTAGATCACGTAAAAGGTGATCCTGTCAAATATTGACTTCCGGGCGCCCAGAGTGGTTCTGGACGCCCGGACGTCCAAACGCCCAGAATGAATTCGGGCGCTCAGACCCCTACGTCAACTCCAGTTAACTTTTGGTCCAGGCCCTCTGCTCCAGTTCAGCTTGCCTCGGTCCGGGTCCTTCTGCTCCGGCTCCGCTCGCTTGGGTGAACTCGACCATCCGAAAAAGGGCTCACCCGAACCCAACTTCCGGTCTTCTCTAGTGAGCTTCTGCTCCGGCTTCTCGTCCCTCAGAATCACCGCGTGTTTCCTTCTCGTCTGCCGGTGTACTCATCCGTCGTCTTCGTCCCTCGGACACACCGCATGTCGTCCTTCTCGCTAGATGCGCTCTTGCTCCTCGAGCAGTCTTCCGCTCCGGCTTTCGTCCCTCGGAACCACCGCATGCTTCCTCATCTCTCGGACGCACCGCGTGCCGTCCTTCTCGCTAGCTGCATCTTCCACTCGACTACCTATGCTCTTATGCTCCTGCACACTTAGACACAAGGTTAGAAACACACAGGATCTAACTTAACTTGTTGATGACACCAAAATAACTTTGGGGTTCCAATAAAACTCTCTTTTAATTCCTTGTGGTCGACCCCTTGGTTGGGCACCAAGCAAGGCTTGGCCGACCACCCTTTGGGCTCCAAGCAAAGCTTAGCCGGCCCCTTGCTTGGCCACCAAGCAAGGATGTGGCAAGCCCATTACTTGGGTAAGAAGTGGGGCTTGGGTGGATGTAAGGCTTTGTACATAGAGGCTACAACAGGGATCTAGAGGAGGAATTGATTTTTGGTCTCCTGATGAGCTTGAGCTTCCTGTGTTCGACCCGAACACCCAACTCAAGTTCATCAATAATAACTCATACCACTAAAGAGTTATTATTGAACTACCACACCAATCGCATATTACATTATGAGCTCCTTCTTATCATGAGTGCATTAATCTCCCTGTGTTTAAGATATCAAATGTTCATTAATTAAATGAGTTACTGACAACTCACTTAATTAACATCTAGCTTCAAGAGTAGTACCACTTAACTTCATTATCATGTCGGAACTAAATTCACCTACAGGATTTACATGACAATCCTTATGAGATCCTCAAGGGGGCATCATCATCCTAATAAATAGGACGCAATTTCCTTCTATAATCAACAACACACCATATAAATAATATTATTTCCCAACTTATCATCCCTATTGATTTAACGAATAAATCTCACCCTTTGATAAATTAAAGAAATAAATACTAAGTATATGTGCTTGTTATTATATCAGGATTAAGAGTACGCACATCCATAATAACAGAGGTTCTATTCTTTTATGCAGTCAGTATAAAAGGAACAACCTCAAATGGTCATGCTCAATACACACATAGTGTACTAGTATAATTTTATAGTCAAGATAAACTAGTACCAAATTACACTACAACTATTCCAATGATTTGTCCCAATCCATTTTGGTTGTGAGTTTCTATTTATAATCTATAAGGAACTGATAACATGATCTTCTGTGTGACACCACTCACCATGTTATCTACAATATAAATTAAATGGGCAACTGCATTTAACTAAATGCAGACATTTGACCAATGTGATTCTCATTTCAAAATAAATATTTATACAAAAAGCTAGGCTTTTAGTATACATTTTAATAAAGGTAAGTAAACACATTGAGCGCAAGTGCCACCTGTTACGAGACATCGTAAAGCGAGGAGAAGTTGTTGTCGTGAAGATTGCATCAGAAGATAACCTGGCAGATCCTTTCACTAAGGCCCTTCCGGCGAGAGCTTTTGATGGGCATATTGAGGGGATGGGGATCAGATGTATGGCAGCATAGTCTTTTAGTATAAGTGAGAGATTGTTAGAATGTATACTAAAAGCCTAGCATTTTGTATAAACATTTATTTTAAAATGAGAATCACATTGGTCAAATGTCTGCATTTAGTTAAATGTAGTTGCCCATTTAATTTATATTGTAGATAACATGGTGTGTGATGTCACACAGAAGATCATGTTATCAATTCCTTATAAATAATAATTAGAAGCTCACAACCAAGATGGATTGGGGTAAACCATTGGAATGATTGGAGTGTAATTTGGTACTAGTTTATCTTGACTATAAAATTACACTAGTACATTATGTGTATATAGAGCAGGACCATTTGAGGTTGTTCCTTTTATACTGACTGCATAAAAGAATAGAACATCTATTATTATGGATGTGTATACTCTTAATCCCGATATAATAACAAACACATGTACTTAGTATTTATTTCTTTAATTTATCAAAGGGTGAGATTTATTCATTAAATCAATATACCCGATAAATTGGGAAATAATATTATTTATATGGTATGTTGCTGATTATAGAAGGAAATTGTGTCATATTTATTAGGATGATGTGCCCCCTTGAGGAACTCATAAGGATTGTCATGTAAACTCTGCGGGTGGACTTAGTTCCGACATGACAATGAAGTTGAGTGGTACTACTCTTGGAGTTAGATGTTAATTAAGTGAGTTGTCAGTAACTCATTTAATTAATGGATATTTGATATCTTAAACATAGGGTGATTAACGCACTCATGATAAGAAGGAGCCCATAATGTAATATAGGATTGGTGCGGTAGTTCAATAATAACTCTTTAGTGGTATTAGTTATTATTGATGAACTTGAGTTGGGTGTTCGGGTCGAACACAGGAAGCTCAAGCTCATCAGGAGGCCAAAACTAATTCCTCCTCTAGGTCCCTGTTGTAGCCTCTATGTATAAAGTCTCGCATCCACCCAAGTCATCCTTATGGTCGGCCACATCCTTGCTTGATGCCCAAGTAAGGGGTCGGGCACCCCTTGCTTGGTGCCCAAGCAAGGGGCCGACGAAGATGGGTTTAAAAGTGGGTTTTTAATTTTTAAATTTTTTTTTGGTAGCTATCTACAATGTTTTAAAAGAGAGATTTTAAATTTAAAAAAAAATTCTTTTTTGAAGCCATCCGCATGGTTTTAAAAGAGAGTTTTAAATTTAAAAACTCTTTTCTTTTGTAGCTATCTACTATGGTTTAAAAGAGAGATTTATTTTGTTAAAACTTTTCTTTTTTGTAACCATGATTTAAAAGAAAGGTTTTAATTTGAAAAATCTTTCCTTTTTTGTAGCCATCTACAATGTTTAAAAAGGGGATTTTTAATTTTAAAACTTTTCTTTTGTAACCATCCGCAATAGAAAATTTAAAAGAGAGATTTTAATTTTTGTTAAAATCTTTCCTTTTTAGCCATTACCAAGGATTATAAAAGAGGATAAATGGTGTCTTAGAGGAAATAATCATCTACACTATTTCTATTCCTCTTCTATTCTCCTTGTGGCCGACCCCCTCATATTCTTATTCTCCCTTTGCTTTCTCACCTAAGGCTGGCGGCATCAAGAGGCTTCAACCATCTTGTGGCCGATGGGTTGCAAGGAAGAAAAAAGAACAAGAGATGGTGTTCCTAGCTTTGATCCCTTGGTGGCTGAAAGTCTTGGAAGAAAGAAGGACTTGGGTGGTTTTTGCGTCTTGGTAGATTGTCGCTCACACGACGTCCAAGAGGAGGAGAGGAATACAGCAGAAGATCAAGAGGTCTTTAAGCTACAAAGAAAGGTATAACTAGTTAATTGTTTCCGCTGTGTACTAGTTTATTTTTCCTTTGTATGGATCCTGAAGTACCAACACAAAAGGCTAGCGATCTTGTGCTTTGATTTAGGTCTCTATAGTTTAACCTAGGGTTTACTGTAAGGAGTTTAAATATTCAATTTCTTTGAAAGGCTTTGACTAGGAAGTGGTGGATGATCTCATACCCAAGAAGGTCGAGTGCCTCGCCAACGACCTGGAAGTCAATCCTTGAAATAAATATTTAATCAACTTCTGTATTATGGTTTAACTTCTGATGAACATATGGGTTGAACTTGGATTAATAATGTTAAGTTTCTTTGCAATCTAAGTTTAACTTCTGAAAAGCACATGGGTTGCTAGGAAAAGTTCTCCGCTTGTACAAATTTTTGTATAGGGAAAATAGAAAGGAATTTCGAGTAGCACCAACAACACCAATTTAGTTTCAATGAAATTCTTTCTAAATATTTGTCGCACTACTAGTTTAGGGGTTAAAGCTTTGGCCGATGAGGGCAAAATGATAATTATGCAATATATTTTCTCTTTCTCCACCCGTGCATGATAATATATATTAGGATTAGAGACAATTACAACTTATATTGAAATGACTTACCATAGAATGGTTTGTGACAATTAATATTCCAAGTAGCTGCTACACCATTGTAATAGTTAACATTCCAAGTAGCTGCTACAATGCTGTAGCAGTTAGTTGTCGAAGTAGCTACTACACCATTGTAACAGTTAACATTTCAAGTAGCTACTACAACATTATAATAGCTAGACATCAAAATAGTTGCTACACCATTGTAGTAGTTAACATCCCAAGTAGTTACTACAATGTTGTAGTAGCTAGCCGTCATAGTAATTGCTACACCATTGTATCAATTAATATTCCAAGTATTTGCTACAACGTGTAGCAGCTAGCCGTCGAAGTGGTTTCTACACCGTTATAGTAGTTAACATTCCAAGTAGCTGCTACAATGTTGTAGTAACTAGTTGTCGAAGTAGCTGCTATACAGTTGTAGCAATTTACATTCCAAGTAGTTGCTACAATGTTATAGCAGCTAACATTCCATGTAGCTGTTGCAACGTTGTAGCAGCTATACGTCCAATAAAGACAACATATGTTTTCCCTATGTTAATTAAAAATCATTTAGAAGTACATATAAACAGTATATATTATGAATAGAGAGAATTACAACTTAAAATGAAATAACTTACCAAATAACTACTACTTTGACGACTAACTGCTATATATTATAGCAGCTACTTCGACATTTAGCTGCTACAAGGTGTAGCAGCAAACCATCAAAGTAGTTGCTACAACGTGTAGCAGCTAACTGTCCAAGTGTCTGCAGGTGTCGGCCTTGTTCATTGTAGTAATCCTTTCTTCTAATATATATTAGGATCACTGTTGGTAATTACAATTTAAAATGAAATGAATTACCATTGGTTATGAATTGATGTTTGGAAAGTTCTCTGTAAATTCTATAAGTAAAAACTAGTAAGAAAGCAGCTAGGACTTGTGCGTTGTAGGATATATCAGAGCTAAAAAATATTGTACAGAGCTGAAAAATAGATAGTGGAGTGGAAAGACTTATGATCGAGAATGGAGAGGGTTCTAAGGAAACTAACATAGGCTATGTGCTTGGTGGCAGTTTCTCGAGCTTCCAACCAGCTCGAGAACAAGCAAGTGACTGTAAGTTGTCCAAATAGCTTGCAGAGCCTTTGCTTTTGCTTGCCTAGCAGAAGTGCGCTACGACAGAAGACAACGACAAAGGAAGAGGTGAGAGGGAGAGAGAGATCGAGGGAAATTTAGATTTGGGAAAATACTTTCGCTTGCCATTTTGAATAGAGGGCAGAAGGGGAGAGAGAATAAAATGTATATCTTTTTACAAGAAATTGAGCTGGCAAGACCACGTCTATAGGTCGCTCACCATCGCACATGAAGTGTTACCTAACACACACACACACACACATATATATATATATATATACTTCAACTCCCAAATGTGTTGGGTATTTCGGGCCGCGAAAACCGCGTTTTCGCATCGCGGAAACCCCGAAAGCCCTAAAGCCAACGGATCCGTGCAAAGAAAAATTTCTAAAACTACGAATACGAGTTTCACACTCTAGATCTACAGTAGATAAGAGTTATACCTTGAAGCGTGCCCTCGCAAATCCCGCTCGTCCAACGGTACGCCGGATCTCGAAGTTGTCAACGTAGACAACTCTCAAGTGATATCCACACGAACAAGAAATGTTCTCTAACACTCAAGGATGGAGAAGAGAGCACCCAAGTGTGCTAGCACTTTCTAGGGCTCTCGGGTAGGATTTAAAAAGGGGAGAAAGGAGAGAAAGAAAAGGGATCTCACATAATCCACTAGGTACCCTCCTTTGTGACCTTCACTTCACCCTTTTTCTTGGAACACAACTCACACACCTTCTCCCTTTCTTGAAAGCTCATGGCAACAGCAAGAGAAAGGAGGAAGAGAGCTAGGAGGAAGGAGAAGCATTCAACACCACTTGAATGACACAAAATGAAACCTCTTACACCATTAGTGTGGCCGGCCACACACATGTAACCTCCCCATTTAATGTGGCCGGCCACATTAAATGGAATGGGAGGTGTAACCTCCATGAGGTGGAGATGATGTGGCTGCCATGTAGGATGAGTCATCCTCCATGAAGTCGCAATTCATCAAGTCAAACTTGATGTTTCAACTTCCCATTTTGGTCAAGTCAAAATTGACCAAATCTCTTCCATATTGAGTTGAATTCATTCTTTGACCCAAGCCAATTTCAATCTAATGAATCTCAATTCATTAATATAAATTGACTTAATGAATCAAATTTAAATTAGACTTATTCAACAATTGAATCTAATTGAGTCTAACACAATAAGTCTAATTTCTGAATCCAATCCTTGGCGCATCATATGAACCTAATCCAATTGGTTCATCCTATGAACCTAATCTCCATCCACTTGTTCTTTGTGTGTGACCCAATAGGTTCTTGTAACATTGGAAATGTTTCTAAACTCCTTTAAAACATAAGCAATGAGCGGCATCTAGCAATACATCATTGCTACCCAAGTTACAAGAAATATTGAGATCCAACATCACCTTGTGACTACTAATTGTGACTTCTCACAATATATGACAAGTGTCCTTCTATCCTAGACATCTAGATTGATCAATATGAGGCATAGACCGTGTCATCCTCTAATCAATCTAAATCTTGAACTCCAAGTAGACACACTAAATCAAATGAGCTCAATATCCTATATTGACTCATTTGGGCATGACCATGCACTTCGTGGTCTCACTCTATCAAGAATACCGATGTCACTCCCGTCATATAGGAGGGATAGATCCCATCTACATCACTCACATCCCTCCGCATAATTTGTTACATACCCAGTAATCGCCTTTATAGTCCACCCAGTTACGGGTGACGTTTGACGAAACTAAAGTACATAACTCCTTATGTAGGGAACCATGGTGACTTCAGGTCTAAGGACTAGTAGTTATACTAATAGCCACATGAGAAAGTATATGACACTCATATAACAATCTATGATACTTTCTCATGGCGGGTCATTCAGTATACATTCTCTAATGCATACCCATGTGTCAACTTGATATCTCTATATCCATGACTTGTGAGATCAAGTCATCGAGTTGACCTACATGCTAGTCTTATTGCATTAACATTGTCCCTGAACGTTAATACTCGACTAGGAATGATTTAGAGTAGTGTTTCCTATATCATCTCACTATCGATTCAACCAATCGATTGATATAGGTAAGAACCTTCAACTCTAGGACGTTATTATACTTAGTTTATTTGGCACCAATACAAGTATAATAACCAAAAACCAAATGCCTTTATTTATATAAAATATGATACAACAAGTCCAAAATGCAATCATCAAATGATTGGCTCTTGGGCTCTAGCTAACAATCTCCCACTAGCACTAGTGCCAATCAGTGTAGGCTCTAAGCCCAAATGACCTAGTGTGACCATCATGCTTCCTCTGTGCCGAAGCCTTGGTCAAGGGATCTGCGATATTAGCCTCTGTAGGTACTCTGCAAATCTTCACATCTCCTCTCTCGATGATCTCTCGAATGAGATAGTATGTGTTTGGTCCACTGGTGTGAGCGAGGTTCCTTCGCCTGCGCTATAGCTCCATTGTTGTCACAATAGAGCTCAATGGGTCAGAATGCTAGGAACCACCCCAAGTTCGATGATGAACTTGCGGATCCAAATCGCTCCTTTCACGCCTCGATGCAAAGAATGTACTGTAGAATCACCATCGTGTCCTACTTGAACTCTTCCAACTCAACACCACCATTAATGCAAAACACGAACCCCGACTACGATCTATAGTCATCCTGGTCGGTCTGGAAGCTAGCATCACTGTAACCCTTTACAGCTAGCTCATCATTGCCTCCATATATCAAGAAATATTCTTTAGTGCTTCTTAAGTACTTAAGAATATTCTTGACCGCTATCCAGTGACTTTCACCTGATGGTATCTGCTCGTCATGCTCAAAGCATACGAGACATCAGGTCGAGTACATAGCATGGCATACATGATAGATCCTATGGCTGAGGCATAAGGGATCTGATCCATGCAGTCTCTCGCCTCTCTAGAAGAGGGACCTTGAGTCTTCGAAAGACTCACACCATGTGACATCGGCAGAAATCCCTTCTTGGAGTTCTGCATGGCAAACCGAAGGAGTACCTTGTCAATGTATGTACTCTGACTTAGGCCAAGCAATCTCTTAGATCTATCTCTATAGATCTATATCCCTAGAATGCGGGATGCCTCACCTAAGTCCTTCATTGAGAAGCAACTCCCTAGCCATGTCTTGACAGACCGAAGCATGGGGATGTCCTTCCCAATGAGCAGTATGTCATCCACATACAATATGAGGAAGACAACTATGTCCCCTTTAACCTTCTTGTAGACACAAGGTTCATCTTCGTTCTTGATGAAACCAAACTGTTTGATTGCATCATCGAATCGAAGATTCCAGCTCCGAGAAGCTTGCTTTAGTCCATAAATGGACCTATGCAGCTTGCATACTCTGCTAGTATGCTGTGGATCTACAAAACCCTCAGGTTGTGTCATGTACACATCCTCGAGTAGGTTTCCATTCAGAAACACGGTTTTGACGTCCATCTGCCAGATCTCGTAATCATGGTAAGCTGCAATAGCAAGCATGATCTGAATGGACTTAAACATCACTACTGGAGAAAAGGTCTCATCATAGTCAATACCATGAATCTGCTTGAAACCTTTAGCTACCAAGCGACCCTTATAGATAAGTCCATCCATGTCATTCTTTCTCTTAAAGACCCACTTACACCCTATGGGTTTTACCCCTTCAGGTGGATCAACCAAAGTCCAAACTTGGTTGGTGTACATGGATTCCATTTCGGATCTCATGGCCTCTAGCCATTTCTCGGAATCTGGTCTCATCACAACTTCCTAATAGGTGGTAGGCTCATCCTCTATGAGCATAACGTCATCATGGTCAGACAAGAGAAATGAGTATCACTCAGGCTGACGACGTATCCTATCAGACCTGCAAAGAGGTATGTCTACTTGAACTGGTTTTTGTTCCTCAACTCCTTGTGGAACAACATCATCCACAACACTTTGTGGTTCCAGTTCAATTTCCATCAAAGCATCAGTGCTATTGTTCGCATCTTGAACTTCTTCAAGATCGAGCGCGCTCCCACTAGTCTTTCTAGAAACAAAGTCCCTTTCTAGAAAGACCCCAGTCTTTGCCACAACTACCTTGTGCTGATTGGGAATGTAGAAGTAATATCCCTTAGTTTCCTTGGGATATCCAATAAAATAGCACTTGTCGAATTTGGGTCCTAACTTGTCTGAGACTTGACGTCTAACGTAAGTCTCACAACCCCAAATCCTCATGAATGACACCTGGGCATCTCTCCCAGTCCATATCCTATATGGTGTCTTTATCACGGCCTTGGATGGAACTCGATTGAGTATAAAAGTTGCCGTGTCTAGAGCATAGCCCCAAAGGTATGTCGGAAGATCTGTGTGATTCATCATAGATCGTACCATATCTAATAGGGTACGATTCCTCCTTTCGGATACACCATTCCACTGTGGTGTTCCAGGAGGAGTGAGTTGGGATAGAATCTCACACTCAGCTAGATAGTCACGGAACTCATGGCTAAGGTATTCTCCACCTCGATCTGATCGAAGTATCTTAATACTCTTGCCAAGCTGGTTCTGTACTTCATTCTTGAATTCTTTAAACTTTTCAAAGGATTCAGACTTATGTGTCATCAAGTACACATAACCATATCTACTGAAGTCATCAGTAAATGTGATGAAGTATCTATAACCGCCTCTAGCATCGACATTGAAAGGGCCACATATATCACTATGTATGAGTCCTAACAAATCAGTTGCTCTCTCGCTGTGCCCACTAAAGGGAGTCTTGGTCATCTTGCCTCGTAGGCATGACTCGCAAATCTCATATGATTAAAAATCAAATGAGTCCAACAAACCATCCTTATGGAGCTGGGATAAGCGCTTGTCATTTATATGACCTAAGCGACAGTGCCAGAGGTAGGTTTGGTTCATGTCATTTGACTTGAACCTCTTGGTATTCACGTTATAGATAGGGCTTTCAAGGTCTAGAATATAGAGTCCGTTTATCATAGGTGCACTACAATAGAACATATCGTTTAAATAGACGGAACACCATTTGTTCTTTATTATAAACGAAAATCCTTTCTTGTCCAAATAAGAAACTGAAATTATGTTCTTAGTCAAGGCAGGCACATAACAACAATCATCTAATTCTAGTACAAGTCCAGAGGGTAGAGATAGATGGTAAGTTCCTACAGCAATAGCAGCAACCCGTGCTTCATTGCCTACTCGTAGGTCTATCTCACCCTTCGTCAATGCCTTGCTATTTCTCAGCGCTTGTACATTAGTACAAATGTGCGAAGCACATCCGGTATCTAATACCCACGATGAAGAAATAGAGAGGTTGACTTCTATAACATGTATACCTGAAGTAGAAATCTTATTTCTCTTCTTCTTAAGATCTTCCAGGTATTCTTTGGAGTTCCTCTTCCAATGCCTTGCTTGTCCTTGATATAGGTGACAAAGATGTTCAACCATATCATAAGCACCCATCGACTCATGTTGCTTCTGAAGCTCAGAGTTCATGGTCACGAGCATAAGACAGGACACATCTAATGTGTCATCTTGATGCTTCTTGTAAGCATCTCGGTCTGCTCGCGTGGCAGTGGCAGGAGGAACCTCCGGAATGGGCTGCTCCAGAATGTACAGTTTATGTTCCTGAGTGAGAACTATTCTCAGATTCCTATACCAGTCTAAGAAATTTGCTCCGTTGAGCTTGTCCTTCTTAAGGACAGAACGCAGAGAGAAGATGTTCGTGTTCGACGTCATGGAAATTCTCCAACAGAAATAAATGCAGAAATAAGTATCATATTTTTAATCATTTAATTAGACCTTTAACTAAATGATGCTCCCACTGAATTCTATAATTCATGTGGGACAAGATCCACATCATACTAACCCTTGAGTTAGTTTTGGCTAATACGCCCAAGACTTAGTATGATCGGTAGGTAACGATTACCAATTACATCTCTATGCAACTCTTGTTTATAGGTTCAATATCCGCATTTATATTAAAACTCGAGTTAGCTTTGGCTAATACGCCCGAGAGTTAATATATATGTGATTTTGACCTATCTTTCCAACCGTTGGAAGAATGCCTATAGTTATACTCGATCCAACCGAGTTAACTAGGAATATTCAATCTAATTGAGTTGTACTCACCCATGCGTTGATAGGCGGGACCAAGATTGTCCCTCCGTACCCTACCAAGATAGTATGTGTTGCTCTACTTTGGCAGATTCAACAACAACATGCGATCGAGTTGTGGTAGGTATCACGGCATGGTAGGCACTACGAGTTGACGTGATTTAGATCTAATCTAAACGATGATGCGTATCATATACTCGATAGATCTAATCTAATCGAAGGGTGCATCATGTGCATGACTTAGATCTAATCTAATCGTAAGGCACTAATTAATTACTTAATTAACTAGCATGCATCACATACACACAAAACAATTAATTAAATAATTAATCAAATAATTTTGTGATTATGTCATGGCCCTACTACGATCTTCTCAAGCCAATGAGAAGATTGGATGGTCAACCTAAGGTCAATTGCTTCTCAAGCTCCTTCCTTTGACCACCTCGTGTTGCTCGCGCCCTCCTCGTAACTCCGTCTCGAGTGGACCTTCCACCGCTTCAAAATTTACATTACATTTTGAAACTCGAGTTACATTCGAGTCTAAATCTAATTTACAACAAGAACAAAAGAGAAAGGCACGATGCGCAGGTCGCGAAAAATAAAAACATACAACACACACATCACATCACGACACGCAGGCCGTATTATGAATTACAACACGAATTATCCAATCAAATTGGGTCTTTGGGCCATGACTATCACAAAAATAATATATAATTCAAAATTATATATTTCTATAATTTTCTGTAATTTTCTATAATTTTTATAATTTTTACGAGTACAATTTCCCGGCGGTTCCGTTTAGCGGTTTTCGGGCGCAATCGCGGAACGAATCCCCATGCGGGGCCAGGGGCAGCGCCCCTACCCGTGATCTAACCATCGCGAGGGTTCCATTGCGATCTAACAGCGCCTTAGCCCGCTGTCCCAAAAAGTTTTGGGGCGAAACTTGGCCGTTTTGGAAAAATCTTCCCGGTAGCGGAAGCCTACAAGTGCCGAAACACTGTGCTTCGCTTCTACGAGAAAATTGTTAGGATGTATACTAAAAGCCTAGCTTTTGGTATAAATATTTATTTAGAAATAAGAATCACATTGTCAAATGTCTACATTTATAATAAATGTAGTTGCTCAATTAATTTATATTGTAGATAACATGGTGTGTGGTGTCACACACAGAAGATCATGTTATCGGTTCCTTATAAATTATAAACAGTAGCTCACGACCAAGATGGAAAGGAACAAACCATTGGAAGGTCGTAGTGTAATTAGGTAGTAGTTTATCTTAACTATATAATTACACTAGTACACTTAGAGTGTATTGAGTAGGACCATTAGAGGCCGTTTCTTTTATACTGACTTTATAAAGGAACAAATACCTAAGTTATTATGGAAGTGTGTGCTCTTAATCCTAATATAATAACAAGCACATATATTTGATATTTATTTCTTTAATTTATCAATGGGTGAGATTTAGTTCGATAAATCAATAAGCCCGATAAGTTGGGAAATGATATCACTTATAGTGTGTGTTGTTGATTATAGAAGGAAACTGTGTCCTAGTGATCTAGGTTGAGAATGTCCCCAAGAGGAGCTCATAAGGATTGTCATGTTAAACCCTGCAGGTGGACTTTGTCCGACATGACGATGAAGTTGAGTGGTACTACTCTTGGAGCTAGATATTAATTAAGTGAGTTGTCAGTAACTTACTTAATTAGTGGACATTTGTTATCTTAAACACAGGGAGACTAACACACTCATAATAAGAAGGAGCCAAAAATGTAATTTGGGATTGGTGCAGTAGGTCAATAATAGTTCTCTAGTGGAATGAATTATTATTGATAAAATTAAGTTGTGTGTTCGGGGCGAACACGGGATGCTTAATTTTATCGGGAGACCAAAACCAATTCCTTCTCTCGGTCCCTATCGTAGCCTCTTATTTATAGAGTACTATACCCACCTATACCCACCTTCTTTACCCACCTAAAAGGGGTCGGCCAAGCTAGCTTGGGAATCAAGCTAGGGCCGGCCTAAGCATGGTTTATGGGTGGCCGGCCCTAGCTTGAACCCAAGCTAGAAGGGGCCAGCCGTAATGAAATAAAAAAGAATTTTAATTTTAATTTTTTCTTATGTGGAAGATATAATTTATTGGAGAGAATTAAAATTAAAATATCTCTTCTACAAAAGATTAAAGAAAGAGATTAGATCACTTTCCTTATTTGTAAATTGGAAAGATATTTTATTTTTCTTCTTTATAAATTATTCACATGTTGAAAAATTAAAAATTTCTTTTTATCAACCATGAAGGGATTTTTGAAGAGAAATTTTATTTTAAAATTTCCGGAAATAAATTAGGAAGTTTTAATTTGTTGATTGAAACTAATTTGCCCCTTTTGATGTGGGCGGCCAAGACATGGAGTTTTAAGAAATTTTGTTTAATTTTTCTTAATTAATTCATGTCAAGGAAAATTAAGGAAATTTTGTTGTAATTAAATTTCCTAATTTACCAAGGCTAAGGAATATAAAAGAGGGGGTTGGGGCCTTCATGATGACAACCTCTATTATTTTTCTCCCTCTCTTATTCCTTGGTGTGGCCGGCCATCCTCTCTTCCCCTCTTCCTCTTTGTGGTGGCCGAAACTCTCCTTGGCTTGGAGCTCTTGAGGTGGCCGGATACTACTTGGAGAAGAAGAAGAAGAAGAAAAAGGAGAGAAAGCTTACATCCCTTGGAGCTTGGTTGGTATTTTTTTTCTTCATCCTTGGTGAAGCTCTTTTGTTTTGGCCGAACCTAGCTAGGAGGAGAAGAAGGTGCATTGGTGGTTTCTCATCTCGAAAGATCGTTGCCCACACAACGTCCGAGGTTAGAAGAGGAATATGGTAGAAGATCAAGAGGTCTTTCTAGAAGGTATAACTAGTAATTTTTCCCTTCTGCATCATACTAGTTATTTTTGAAAATAATACCAAATACAAGAGGCTTACGATTCTAGTATTTCGAATTTATTTTTGATGTAGTGTTCTTATGTTTTCTTCTTTTCCTTGTGATTTGATTGTTCCTTTTGGTTAACCTAAAGTTATTTTAGGAAATTAAATATTAGCTTTCCTTAAAAGGTTTTGTCTAGTCGATGGTGGTTGCTCCCATATCCAAGAAGGTCATGTGCCTCGCCACGTCAGTACTGGAAACCAATTTTGAAAATTAATATTTAATGGAATTAATAACCTAGGTGATTTGGATCGAACGTGTTAAGTTCCGCAGGAGATCCAAGTCAAAACCTAAAAGAACAAATAAATTAAACTTTGGATCAAACGTGTTAAGTTCCGCAGGCGATCCAAGTTTTAATTTAAAAGAACACATGGTAGCTAGGAAAAGGTTCAGACCTTTGTACAAAATTTTTGTACAATAGAACCATTAGGTTTTCCAAGTATCAACCAACAATTGGTATCAGAGCTAGGGGTTTGCCTCTGTGTATTTGGTATTAGTTTAATTATGCACATGTCATACATAATTTAGGCAGGTTAATAGTAGGATGTGCTAACTTTGTAGATGCAGAATCCAACTATTATGGCTTATAGTTATTATGTGTGTGATTGGACCCTTGGACATGTCAAGGGCATTTTATTGTGTGTGCATGATTGTATTATAAAATATAGCAGGAGCTGTATTTAGTTTTATTAGGATTTTATTTTTTTTATCTAGTTACATGTACATTCCTTTTATGGAATAGAGGATCGATGGATGTAAATTTTATTTTATGTTCGATCTAGTTTACATGAACATTCCTCTGAGGAATATAGGATCAAAAAATGTAAAATTCTATTTATGTCTCGGATCGAATCTTGCAAGGCGTGGAACCTTTTGAGGACCAGAGGCACAGCGGAACAAGGAGCAAGATGGATGCGACAACTAGACCCGATGGCGGTGGCCAAAGATGGCAGCATCTATGGTTGGCGACACACGGAGGACAGCAATAGATAAAAGACATAATAGTTAAAAATTAGATTTTCTATTTATTGCTTTTTATGCTGTGTTGTGTGTGCTTGTTAGTATGCATGTTAAGTAAGCTAGCATAGTCAAAATTCCTCACTTTAAATAACTAAGTGGGAGAGGAATTTATTTTTAAATAAATTCCACGATCTCCATTACTGGTTTATAAGTGATGCAATAAGCTTGCGCGTTGGCTCTGAGTGTCTTCCTCCATATCGGATGAGATTGTTTGCGGATCACTAGATTAAACTTCCATTTTGGATGACTATAGGAAGTTAATTAAGAGCGTGTGATCTTCCCCATCGGAAGGGGCATAATCTTATTAATGGACTAAGT
This sequence comes from Zingiber officinale, assembly GCF_018446385.1. Lineage (NCBI taxonomy): Eukaryota > Viridiplantae > Streptophyta > Magnoliopsida > Zingiberales > Zingiberaceae > Zingiber > Zingiber officinale. Next base: position 68,034,251 of record NC_055988.1, on the reverse strand, counting down.
GTCAAGTAATGGTATACACTTAGGCACGTCTAATAGTATCCTCCCCATCGGAGTCACTGCTATTATTTGTGTGACCGAAGAAAACCAACTATTAATTTGTCAAAAAGATAAGTTGACAGAATAATAAAATTAAAACCCTCTCTTACAAATGTTGAGTTTTTGTATACGTCCACACTATCATGACATACAAAAATTCACGGCGTATGAGGTAATTTTATTTGTCATAAAGATTTATTGACAAGATAATTAATGGGTAAACCCCTCCTCTTACAAATGTTTAATTTTATATACGTCCGCATTATCGTGGCATGTAAAATTCACGGTGTTTGAAGTGTTGGTGAATTTAAATAATATTGTTTGAGGAATCAATGTTATTTAAAATTCAAAAGTTTTGACCAGATATTTGATCAACGACAGATCAACTATTAATTTTATTCGTCATAAAGTAAAGTTGACGAGATAATAAAATTAATGGATAAAATCTCCTTTTTGATTTTTTATACGACCACACTATCGTGGCATACAAAATTTATAGGGATTTTAAAGAATTGATCTTGACCAAATATTTTTGTGATTCTTAGGATTTAAAATGTTTGTCAATCCCCTAGTTGTTATATTATAGAAAAGACTTAGTAGTCCCAATTGTAATGATTGGAAATAGGACTTGGACATTAAGGTAGACTGTTTTCTTAGAACTAAGAACAATTTAGGTGTATTTAATTCATTAGTTGAAACATGTCTAGTGGTGTTATCTACTAGAACCTGGAGTGTAGATACAAATGTCATTAATCATGTCTGCAATTCATTGCAGGGTTCCAGGAAACCCGACAACTAAATGAAAATAAAAAACACCGTCCACATGGGCACTACTGCAAAAGTAGCAGCTGTTGCAGTGGGAGAGGTTTATTCTCTAATAGGAATAAAATTTGGATTATTAGAAATTATCTTTACATACTAAGTTTAGAAAGAACCTGATTTCAGTTTCTAAACTATTATAGAATAGATATCGTGTCTATTTTGATAACAAAGTTGTTATCAAGAAAAATAGGGAAGTTATCTATTCTGGTATGTTGGTTGACAATTTATAATTCAATAACTCCCACGATGCAACAAATGGAAATTAGTAACACATCTTCTAACTTTAAGAGAAAGCAACCTTCGGAAATGAACCAATTATATCTTTGACATCTAAGGCTAGGTTATATTAACTTAAGTAGGATTCATTGGTAGCTGATGAACTTTTGGGTTCATTAGTAGTGGAAATCTTTCCAATCTGCGAGTCTTACTTGGAAGGAAAATAACCAAGACGCTTTTAAGTCTAAGGGGTATGTAGCCAAAGATATATAGGAATTGGTTCATTCTGATTTGTGTCATCCTATGACTATCCAAACAAGAGGTATTTTCAAATATTTCGTCTATTTTATGGACAACTATTTGAGATACGGATACATTTACTTGATGTACCGCAAGTCTAAGTGCTTTGATTAGTTCAAAGAGTACGACGCTGATGTGGAGAAATGTCAAAGTAAAAGTATCACGGCACTACGGTGAGATCGTAATGGCAAGTACCTTTTTGGGAGAATTTAGGAATCACTTATCAGAAGTAGGGATTCAATCCCAACTAACTACACCTGGTATACCCCAACAGAATGGTGTAGAAAAAGGAAGGTATAAGACTCTTATGGAAATAAGTAGATTGATGATGAGTTATTTAGAAAATTACCAAATTCATTTTAAGGATATACTCTGGAAACGGAAGTGAACATAGTACCTTCCAAAGTCAGAACTCTCTACTCATATAGAATTGCTGAATAGGCGTAAGCCTATTTTGAAGCATATTCGGATTCGGGTAGTCCAGCACATATGCTGAAGAGAGACAATGATAAGTTGGACAGGAATTTACTTGTTTGTGGGTTATCCTAGAGAAATGAAAGTAGGTTTATAGTCTTAAAAATCAGAAGGTCATTGTTAGCATCAATGACTGATTTTTAGAAAAGGACTATGTAATAAACCACGTGCCCATAAGTAAATTTGTTCTTAAGGAAATAATAAAGGACATGTCTAATCTAGTACCAACTGTACAAGATGAAATATCACAAGGAAACTGCAACATGTATCACAAATGATACACAATTGCAGAAAGTGCCTCGTCATAGTGGGAGGGTTGTTAGGCAACCTAAAAAGGATTCATGTTTTGGGAGAGTTTTTGGACTCGATCCCTGGAGGACATGAACCTGATCTCCGGACATATGACGAAGCACTCCAAGATAAAGATGCAACATCTTAGCAAAGAGTAATGAATAATAGAATTAGAATATATGTATTCTAATAAAATCTGGAAGCTTGTAGAACCACCAAATGATGTAAAAGCCTTTGGGTGTAAAAAGGTCTATAATAGGAAAAGAGGGATAGACATGAAGGTAGAAACTTTCAAAGCAAGCCTTGATGAAAAAGGAAACTTTTTCACTGGTAGTCATGCTTAAGTCTATCCGGATTCTTTTATCTATTTGGCAAGTGGATGTCAAGACAGCATTCCTTAATGGAAGTCTTAAAGAAAGCATCCATATAAAATAACCAGAAGGGTTCATTGCAAAGAGCTAACAGCATCTTGCGTGCAAGCTCAATCAGTCTATGGACTGAGGCAAAGCTTCAAGGTCTTGGAACATCCGGTTTATCAAAGTAATCCAGACCTATGGATTTATTTAGTAACCGGATAACTCTTGTATATACAAAAGGTGTGATGGAAACGTGGTGGTATTTCTTGTACTATACGTAGATAACATTTTTGGTAGTTGGGAACAATATCAAAATGTTGTCAGAAGTAAGGGTATGGTTGTCCAAACAATTCGATATAAAGGACTTGGGAGAATGTATATATTCTTGAGATCAAAGTAATAAGGGATCGCAAAAAAAAGAATATTTTACTTATCCCAAACTTCATACATCAGAAAAATTCTTGCTCGTTTTAAGCATGCAAAACTCCAAGAAAGGTTTCTTACCTTTTTAGCATGGAATAACTTTATCTAAAAATATGTCTCCGTAGACATCAAAGGAGATAAAGGAAATAAAGGCAGTTCTTTATGCTTCAGCTGTCAGAAGCCTAATGTATGCTATGCACGAGATCAGAAATCTGTTTTGCCAAGGGCATAGTTAGCAGATATCAAAGTAACCCTAGACAAGGACAGTGAACTGCAGTAAAACATATATTGAAGTACCTTAGAGGCACTAGAGATTATATGTTAGCTTACAAGGCAGTTAATTTGGTCCCTGTGGGTTGCACGAATTTTGACTTCCAATCGGATAGGGACAATAATAAGTCAGCCTCGGGGTTTTGTGTTTACTTTAGGAGGTAAAGTCATAACTATGGAAGAGTGATAAGCATAGGTATTTTTCTGGACTCCACCATAGAAGCTTAGTATATGGCAAGCCTCTGAGGTAGTCATAAAAGCTGAATGACTCAATAACCTCAAGATAGACTTAGATATGATTTCTGGTTTGTCCAAAGATTATTACAATTTATTGATGCAGTAGCAAACTCGAAGAAACCATGAGTCTATAAGGCAAGTAAACACAATAGAGCGCAAGTACCACCCAATACGAGAAATCGTATAAACGAGGAGAAGTTGTTGCTGCCTAGATTACATCAGATGATGACCTATAGATCTTTTCACTAAGGTCCTTAAGGCGAGAGCTTTTGAAGGGCATGTTGAAGGGTTGGGAATCAGATGTATGGCAGCAGATATGGCAGCTTAGTCTTTTAGTATAAGTGGGAGATTGTTAGGATGTATACTAAAAGCCTAGCTTTTGGTATAAACATTTATTTAGAAATAAGAATCACATTGTCAAATGTCTACATTTATGATAAATGTAGTTGCTCAATTAATTTATATTGTAGATAACATGGTGTGTGGTGTCACACACAGAAGATCATGTTATCGGTTCTTTATAAATTATAAACAGTAGCTCACGACCAAGATGGAAAGGAACAAATCATTGGAAGGTCGTAGTGTAATTAGGTAGTAGTTTATCTTAACTATATAATTACACTAGTACACTTAGAGTGTATTGAGTAGGACCATTAGAGGTCGTTTCTTTTATACTGACTTTATAAAGGAACAAATACCTCAGTTATTATGGAAGTGTGTGCTCTTAATCCTAATATAATAACAAGCACATATATTTGATATTTATTTCTTTAATTTATCAATGGGTGAGATTTAGTTCGATAAATCAATAAGCCCGATAAGTTGGGAAATGATATCACTTATAATGTGTGTTGTTGATTATAGAAGGAAACTGTGTCCTAGTGATATAGGTTGAGAATGTCCCCAAGAGGAGCTCATAAGGATTGTCATGTTAAACCCTGCAGGTGGACTTTGTCCGACATGACGATGAAGTTGAGTGGTACTACTCTTGGAACTAGATATTAATTAAGTGAGTTGTCAGTAACTTACTTAATTAGTGGACATTTGTTATCTTAAACACAGGGAGACTAACACACTCATAATAAGAAGGAGCCCAAAATGTAACTTGGGATTGGTGCGGTAGTTCAATAATAGTTCTCTAGTGGAATGAATTATTATTGATAAAATTAAGTTGTGTGTTCAGGGCGAACATGGGATGCTTAATTTTATCGGGAGACCAAAACCAATTCCTTCTCTCGGTCCCTATCGTAGCCTCTTATTTATAGAGTACTATACCCACCTAAAGGGGGCCGGCCAAGCTAGCTTGGGAATCAAGCTAGGGCCGGCCTAAGCATGGTTTATGGGTGGCCGGCCCTAGCTTGAACCCAAGCTAGAAGGGGCCAGCCCTAATGAAATAAAAAAGAATTTTAATTTTAATTTTTTCTTATGTGGAAGATATAATTTATTGGAGAGAATTAAAATTAAAATATCTCTTCTACAAAAGATTAAAGAAAGAGATTAGATCACTTTCCTTATTTGTAGATTGGAAAGATATTTTATTTTTCTTCTTTATAAATTATTCACATGTTGAAAAATTAAAATTATAGAAATTTCTTTTTATCAACCATGAAGAGATTTTTGAAGAGAAATTTTATTTTAAAATTTCCGGAAACAAATTAGGAAGTTTTAATTTGTTGATTGAAACTCACCTAATTTGCCCCTTTTGATGTGGCCGGCCAAGACATGGAGTTTTAAGAAATTTTGTTTAATTTTTCTTAATTAATTCATGTCAAGGAAAATTAAGGAAATTTTATTGTAATTAAATTTCCTAATTTACCAAGGCTAAGGAATATAAAAGAGGGGGTTGGGGAGCCTTCATGAAGACAACCTCTATTATTTTTCTCCCTCTCTTATTCCTTGGTGTGGTCGGCCATCCTCTCTTTCCCTCTTCCTCTTTGTGGTGGCCGAAACTCTCCTTGGCTTGGAGCTCTTGTGGTGGCCGGATACTATTTGGAGAAGAAGAAGAAGAAGGAGAGAAAGCTTGCATCCCTTGGAGCTTGGTTGGTGGTTTTTTCTTCATCCTTGGTGAAGCTCTTTTGTTTTGGCCGAACCTAGCTAGGAGGAGAAGAAGGTGCATTGGTGGTTTCTCATCTCGAAAGATCGTTGCCCACACAACGTCCGAGGTTAGAAGAGGAATACGGTAGAAGATCAAGAGGTCTTTCTAGAAGGTATAACTAGTAATTTTTCCCTTCCGCATCATACTAGTTATTTTTGGAAATAATACCAAATACAAGAGGCTTACGATTCTAGTATTTCGAATTTATTTTCGATGTAGTGTTCTTATGTTTTCTTCTTTTCCTTGTGATTTGATTGTTACTTTTGGTTAACCTAAAGTTATTTTAGGAAATTAAATATTAGCTTTCCTTAAAAGGTTTTGTCTAGTCGGTGGTGGTTGTTCCCATATCCAAGAAGGCCATGTACCTCGCCACGTCAGTACTGGAAACCAATTTTGGAAATTAATATTTAATGGAATTAATAACCTAGGTGATTTGGATCGAACGTGTTAAGTTCCGCAGGAGATCCAAGTCAAAACCTAAAAGAACAAATAAATTAAACTTTGGATCAAACGTGTTAAGTTCCGCAGGCGATCCAAGTTTTAATTTAAAAGAACACATGGTAGCTCGGAAAAGTTTCAGACCTTTGTACAAAATTTTTGTACGGTGGAACCATTAGGTTTTCCGAGTAGCAACCAACAAAAATTACCCATAAAAAAACTATAAAAAACCTAAATTTACAGAATATTACAGAACTGAAAAGTTTTCATAAAACACAAAATAAACTCGTATTCGTCTTTGCACGTGGCTCTGATACCATCGCGTTTTCGCGTCGCGGAAACCCCGAAAGCCCCAAAGCCAACGGATCCGTGTAAAGAAAAATTTCTAAAACTACGAATACGAGTTTCACACTCCAGATCTACAGTAGATAAGAGTTATACCTTGAAGCGTGCCCTCGCAAATCCCGCTCGTCCAACAGTACGCCGGTTCTCGAAGTTGTCAACGTAGACAACTCTCTAGTGATATCCACACGAACAAGAAATGTTCTCTAACACTCAAGGATGGAGAAGAGAGCACCCAAGTGTGCTAGCACTTTCTAGGGCTCTCGGGTAGGATTTAAAAAGGGGAGAAAGGAGAGAAAGAAAAGGGATCTCACATAATCCATTAGGTACCCTCCTTTGTGACCTTCACTTCACCCTTTTTCTTGGAACACAACTCACACACCTTCTCCCTTTCTTGAAAGCTCACGGCAACAGCAAGAGAAAGGAGGAAGAGAGCTAGGAGGAAGGAGAAGCATTCAACACCACTTGAATGACACAAAATGAAACCTCCTACACCATTAGTGTGGCTGGCCACACACATGTAACCTCCCCATTTAATGTGGCCGGCCACATTAAATGGAATGGGAGGTGTAACCTCCATGAGGTGGCACACCTCATGAGGTGGAGATGATGTGGTTGCCATGTAGGATGAGTCATCCTCCATGAAGTGGCAATTCATCAAGTCAAACTTGATGTTTCAACTTCCCATTTTGGTCAAGTCAAAATTGACCAAATCTCTTCCATGTTGAGTTGAATTCATTCTTTGATCCAAGCCAATTTCAATCTAATGAATCTCAATTCATTAATATAAATTGACTTAATGAATCAAATTTAAATTAGACTTATTCAACAATTGAATCTAATTGAGTCTAACTCAATAAGTCTAATTTTCGAATCCAATCCTTGGCGCATCATATGAACCTAATCCAATTGGTTCATCCTATGAACCTAATCTCCATCCACTTGTTATTTGTGTGTGACCCAATAGGTTCTTGTAACGTTGGCAATGTTTCTAAACTCCTTTAAAAACATAAGCAATGAGCGGCATCTAGAAATACATCATTGCTACCCAAGTTACAAGAAATGTTGAGATCCAACATCACCTTGTGACTATTAATTGTGACTTCTCACAATATATGACAAGTGTCCTTCTATCCTAGACATCTAGATTGATCAATATGAGGCATAGACCGTGTCATCCTCTAATCAATCTAAATCTTGAACTCCAAGTAGACACACTAAATCAAATGAGCTCAATATCCTATATTGACTCATTTGGGCATGGCCATGCACTTCGTGGTCTCACTCTATCAAGAATACCGATGTCACTCCTGTCATATAGGAGGGATAGATTCCATCTACATCACTCACATCCCTCCGCATAATTTGTTACATACCCAGTAATCGCCTTTATAGTCCACCCAGTTACGGGTGACGTTTGACGAAACTAAAGTACATAACTCCTTATGTAGGGAACCATGGTGATTTCAGGTCTAAGGACTAGTAGTCATACTAATAGCCACATGAGAAAGTATATGACACTCATATAACGATCTATGATACTTTTTCATGGCGGGTCATTCAGTATACATTCTCTAATGCATACCCATGTGTCAACTTGATATCTCTATATCCATGACTTGTGAGATCAAGTCATCGAGTTGACCTACATACTAGTCAAATTGCATTAACATTGTCCCTGAACGTTAATACTCGACTAGGAATGATTTAGAGTAGTGTTCCCTATATCATCTCACTATCGATTCAACCAATCGATTGATATAGGTGAACCTTCTACTCTAGGACGTTATTATACTTAGTTTATTTGGCACCAATACAAGTAAGTATAATAACCAAAAACCAAATGTCTTTATTTATATAAAATATGATATAACAAGTCCAAAATACAATCATCAAATGATTGGCTCTAGGGATCTAGCTAACATAATGCACACCAATTTGCCTAATTGCCTTATTTTTTTGGTTAAAAAACTTCAAAATGAGATATAATTTCTTTTACATGTAACATATTTAAATTAGAATCTAGTATATTTTCTATCAAATTGAACATGATTTTTTTTCCACCTAAATTATCAATTGATATACTCGATTCTAGTTAAATGATACTAAATTTAGGAGAAATTATATCTTATTTTAGACTTTTTATACCTATAAAAAATAATGAGAAATTCTATTGTATAAAAATAATGGTATCATTCTTTTTAAATTTAGTATCATTTAACTAGAATAGAGTATTTAATCGATTTATCAGATGAAAAAAAATGATGCTCAATTTAATAAAAAAAAATTACTAGATTCTAATTTAAATGTACTGAATGTAGGAGACATTACACTTAATTTAAAATTTTTTATATTTTAAAAAATAAAAATAATTAGATAAATTAGTATGAAATTTATATATATATAAACCAAAATCATACTCAAAATGGTACTCAGCCACTTGTCTGATTCGATTTAACTCCTTTAAGAAGCTTCCAGATTATATATTTTCTGTGGCAAAAAATTGTAATCTCTCTTCTTTTGAAATTCTAGGGCTTTATTCTTTGGTTCATGCTATGGAGGAGCAACGGTTTGGGGAACGCAACGGAGCCCTCGAGTTTGGAGGTGGTGGAGGTCAGGCGGCAGAGGGGGAAGAGGAGGAGTTGGAGTCGCAGTTGCGCTGTCTCGATCTCACTAGTTTTCAGCTCCGCGATCTGAGCGAGATCGAGATTACGGAGGACCTCGTCGAGTTGGACCTAAATGCCAATAGGCTCTCCAAGTTGGACCAGAGGATCGCCCTCCTCTCCCAGCTGCGGAAGCTCTCACTTCGGCAGAATCTCTTCGACGATGACGGCATCGAACCCATCTCCCGCTGGAATGCCTTAGCTGGCTTGATTGTAAGTTCCCTTCACCTTCTCATTCTTAACAATATGTATTGATATAAAAATGCATGTTCTTTGTACCTAGGCGGTTGCTGTATTAGCCTCTCTTCTCAGATTCTCACGAGTGTTTACCTCTACCTGGCATGGAATTGAAAGCAATCCGATTTAAAATTATAAATTCGATTTCAATCACAAATACAAATATACAATCCATAAATCACAGTCCAACATTCTCTAATTGATTGATTCTTGGTTTTTATGCAATGTAAATTGAAGAAAAAAAGGGATTTTCATTCATATGTTCAGAATTCATCCCAAATTAAAATCTTGCCCTCCAAGAAAGAGTTTATTTTATTTTTTATATTTGAGTTGTAAGAGACACCAAAAGCAAATTTATTCTCTATCCTGGTTTCTCGTATTAAATTCCTTTGAAAAGGAACCTGAAAGCTATAATAATGCCTTGATTTGAGGGTTCAGTAAAGAAGCTTGTGAAGTTCCGATGGTTTCAATTGCAGAACACCTCAGCATTATTTTCGTATATATATTTGCATTTGTACAATGAATATATCAGTCAATAAAAAAAGGAGCTTCATCTAGGGGAGATAGATTTTTTCTGAACCTGGTTGGACATGAAACATATAGGACTTTGTGGGAACAAAATGGTTGAACATATTCTGATTAATACGTGAACTATATTCATTACTATGTATTTGTTAGAATGTCAAATTACTATGCTCAAGTATTTAGGATTCATTATATTTCTTAGATTTTTTATATTCATTCTCAAAATTATCTCTTCATCTTGTGAATTGAGAATAGCCTATTTTACTATGCTCTTTTATGAAACTCGAGAAAATTATTTCTGGTATCTGCTTTTTTGTGTAGGAAATAGTATTCCGGGACAACAGGCTGAGAAATATACCTGATGTTAGCATTTTCAAGAGCCTTCTCGTATTTGATGTCTCTTTCAATCAGATAGCTTCCTTAAATGGCCTGTCAAAGATCTCAAATACATTGAAGGAGCTTTATCTTTCAAATAATGAAATTAAGAAGATGGAGGAACTTGAACACTTCCATTTATTGCAGATCCTTGAACTTGGTTCAAATAGATTAAGAGTGAGTATCATACCTTAGTTATTCAAACACAAAATTTCCCAATTGGGAATCCAGCAGTTAGAAACTGTGTAGAATCCTTCATGCATTTCTTAGGAATAGCTAATGTGATCATTGTTAATCATTGAGACCAAGATTTAAAATTTCGACCCATGTCGACGTTTCGGTCCCAGACAGGAACGATTCAGTTTCAGTACCATATCATATCGTGCCGATATAGCTTGGTATTTTTTAAATATAAAATATATTAATTAAAAAAATAAAATATTTAACATAAATATTTTTTAAAAATAAACAATATTAAAATTAATCTTTAAAAAAAAAATGAAAAGATATGAAAATAGATAAATAAAAATTTTATTATAATTTTTAAATTAAAATAAATGAAATATAAAATTAATTAGATAATTTTATTAGGGTTTAATAAAGTCTCTCTAGATTATCTTCATCATAGCTAGGAGTTGATTAAAATAATTCATCTAAGTTTAATTAAAAAAAAATCTGAAATCCGACATCACTCGCGACCTCACGCGACTTCAGCGCTGCCGCGAGGTTGCGCGACCCCTCAGCCATGGCTGTAGGGATCGTGTGACTCTTTCGGTGTGACCATGGTGGCCGTGTGGCCCCTCTACAGCGGCTGTAGGGTCACGCGACACCTCCGCGGCGGCAGCGAAAGGGTTATGTGACCCCTCCGCTGTTGTTACGGGTTCAATCAACCCCTCCGCTGTTGTTGCAGGTTCGAGCGACCCCTCGCTGTGGCCACGGGGTTGCGCAACACATCGCAACAATCGTGGGTCTTGCCACAGGGTCGTGCCGGTGCCGGTCACCAGGCGGAACAAGATGTTTCGTCCATTTCGACCGTCTTGGTACGACACTTGAAACCATGATTGAGACACTAGTAGTACTTCTGAGTCTTAGTTCATGTTTTTCCTGCCTTTATGAAGGTAATGGAGAACTTGCAGACATTGACAAATTTACAAGAGCTATGGCTTGGACGAAATCGTATTAGGACTGTCGACTTGTGTGGGCTAAATTGTATCAGAAAAATAAGTTTACAGAGCAACCGTTTGACATCCATGATAGGGTTGCAGGTAAAGTATTGGTCACTATTTCTCATTCCACTATCTTTGGAGATGGTTAATCAATTCTAAATATTTTCAGGAATGCATCATGCTTGAAGAACTATATTTGAGTCATAATGGTATACAGAAGATGGAAGGACTATCCACCTTAGAAAACCTTCATATACTGGACATTTCATCGAATAAACTTACTGCAATTGGTGATATTGAAAAGTTGACAAGGTATAAGTGGATTTATAATCCCTTTGGTTCAGGATCTTGACTTTGCCTAATTCATTCTCCATCTACCTTGCAGGTTGGAAGACCTCTGGCTTAATGATAACCAAATAGCTTCTCTAGAAGACATAGACCTTGCTGTCTCAGGTTCAAGGGAAAAGCTTACAACCATTTACCTTGAGCGCAATCCATGTGTATGATTCTTCATTTTGCTATTTCACTAGTATTACTTTAGATGTTCATTGACCTTTTCATTTCTACAATTATAACTATACATTCATCTCTTAAATGATCAAATCTCTTAAATTTTGTGCCTTTTTGGGTTTCATGCTTTTTTTCAGCTTTAATGTGCAGTGCTTGCTTTAGATTGTTGCATAATCAAATGTGATTAAATGCATTGATTTCACCACTGGCTTCATGAGAGCAGGCTTGGTTCAATCACATAATTGTAGGCTGAGTTTACTTGAAGGAAAGAGAGTAGGGAGAGGGGGAGGGAAGGAAATAACTCCATGTGCAATTTTTTGGGTCTTTTTATCTCCCTCTTTTTCTGTCCATACTATCAACTTCCGTGATTTATTTAGTTAAAATTTCAAGATGATTTTGACTTGTGGAACTATGAGTTTGGTGTCAGCATTAAACATGCAACCTCCAGGATGTTTAACCAGTACTATTGATGAAACTCTGTTATACTGCTTTTGTTCTAGATCTTTCTTAAGTCTTGGTTCTTCCAAATATTGTAGATTTGTTCATTGTTTGAACTTGCATGAACAATTATAGTGTGTGCTTGCTATTAGTATTTTTTAAGGTAAATTTTGTTGCTCAAACAGACTAGCCTACCCACCATGGAACCTTTGAATTGATCAACTTACTAATTCTTGAACTAACCAATCTAGTTGAATTGATTAACAAATATATTTTCTATGATACTTTCAGGCAAGCTTGCCAAATTATTCTAGTACCTTGAGGCAGATTTTTCCAAACCTTCAGCAGATTGATTCAGATATTTTCATGTGAGAGATTGAGTTTCGCTCGTTGCTGATTGCTGATTAGTTACCATGTGAGGATCTTCTTTGTAGTTTACGCTTCTGATATGGATTAATTATATATTTTGCAAACTTGTCCTAATTGGAGATGCATTATGTTGTCACAGTCACCAGTTGAGCTTTCAACTCTCCGTACAGGTTGAATTGCGACTGTTACACTGCTTTTGGCACACCTCTACCTGTGAGTTTCTTCTCTACATCTATGCGCAGCAAAATTAGGATTGATTTACTTTATTAGGAGAAAGCACCTGCTGCTTTACAGCAACAAGAAATGAGACAAAATTGTAGTTTCATTTTGCCTTTCATTTAAGTGTTCGGTTTACAAAATCTAAGTCAGGAAGGACCAGGGAATTCCTGTCTCATTATACTCCTTGAGATGTGAAATGCCATTAAATTAGGAATTCCCTTTTCATTGTAATCCTTGAGAGCGAAATGCCATTTATTTCTTTAAAATAAATAATACAGGGATACGTCTTATATTACCAGTTGTTTATGATTGAATTATCAATCCTGTAGTTTTCTTCTGCAAATAATACTTAAGTAATTTTAATTATTTTTTTAATCTATGTGTCTGATTTGATTACTGTTTAAACATATTATTTTGTATTCCTATTACTTGGTCAACTTACTATAACAATCAAATGAAGAGGACATGAGTGTACAAAAGGATCATGTTAGAGGGGGAGATCAAAGAAGCTCAAGGTTCATTGTTAATGAGTTATGGAAGCGCCCATTAGTGCGATTGAACAATGATTATGGTGAAGTAGAAGAAATGTCTGTGAATCATTGGATCAGGACAAGGAAGAGATCAAAAGCCATACCTCTCCCTTGTGTGAGGTGGCTTTACACTAAATGTTTGAGAGACATGTGTTAGTTTTGCATTTCATGACTAGGGTTGGTAATTCTTGTTTTGTGGTAATCGCGTGGTAAATAGATTGTCATTTAGGATATAAAAAATATATGCAATAACATAAGGCTACTGATATATTTATACAAGGTGTAAGACTTACTAGATTCTTTTAAAAAAATAAGTTATATGACATAAAAGTTTCTTAGTGTATTTTATAATGCATGTTATTTTTTTTTATAGACAAGTTAATTTGTGTCAATTTATTTATATATTCAGGTCGTGATGTATTATGGATTTTGTTAATTGTGTTGTGTATTAGGTCGGGTTAGGTTGGGTTGAATTGTGTTATTGATTCATGTCTAATAATGACAATTCTATTCATGGTGGCAAAAGACGAATACGCTCGCCCCCAGCGCCCCCGTCAATCCGTCTCAGGGCTAACACGGAAGAGGTAAATCACGGGCGGCTACTAGTCTTTGGAATAGTGACTAGTACATAAATGAGGCATTTATCTCGGCTTTGCCGAGATTCGAACCCCAGACCTTATGGTGACAACACCTCGTGTGCTAGCCACTAGACCCATCCGAGGGGACAATGACAATTCTATTCATGGCTTATGTTACCAATGTTATCTTGTTACATGTGCATGTATGCCTTTTCAATTAGTCGAGATACTGCTCATAGCTCGCACTTAGTAATTGGTTGAACGAATCTCCTATTCATGTGGTGTTGCCTTGTTACTAGTTGGTATTAGAGGTTTATTTATGATCTTTTTATTTCTCTCTTATATTATAATTCTCTCTTAATTGTGCTCTTGCATTAATGATTACTTTTTTAGGCCTTCTTCGTTGAGTCTAGATCCTCTGATCCGTAATCCCGGCTCCTTTCTGTAATTTGCATGTCGGATCCAAGTCAGAATCTGGCTAAAATTGACTGCGATTTCCCTTAGGTTCATCTTCCCACCTAGGTTATAGTTTTGGGTCAAGACAAGCAGCCTCCGTTGGCGGTGGACGGACTGTATGGTGCCGAGTAGGGGGCGGCCCACCCATCGCCAACGGCCTTCGGTTGCTTGGCTCAATCCAAAATTATAACCTAGGTGGGAAGGTGAACCTAGGCGAGATCATAGTCAATTTTGACCGAATTCTGACCGCGATCTAGTGTGCAAGTTGTGGAAGAGACCAGGATTACGGACCAGAGGATATGTTTTCTAACAACCACATGTAATGTTAGTGTTTTAACTTGCTATAAAGGCAATGACCTTTTACCTAATACGTTTTAATCTTGCTTTTGTTGCTTCATCACATGTTCTTTAATCTTTTGGTTTTTTGCTCTTTTCTTCAAGGTTAGCTCTGACCTCTTCATTCTTTAGTCTGCACTTTATTCGTTATTATCATTTTTTCCAAGGTACTTTATTCGTTATTATCATTTTTTTCCAAGGTACTTAGAGTGTGTTTACTATGTTGGAATAATTATTCTATTTTTCCTGAATTTTACTTGGGCGAGCTAAGATAGGAGGATCAAGTAGATGGGGTTGACTCGGCCAGCCAAAATAGAGGAAGAAGTTAAGGTGGGTCGAGCCAACTGAGCAAGTGGAGCGTACCAGATTGTCCAAGTTGATAGATGAGTTTGCCAACCAAAACAAAAGAGATAAGCAAATTGAATAAGAAGTCTGGTAAATCAAACATGTCCAACAAGCTGGACAAGTTAAGAAGGATAATTCAAACAAACCCATCTAACCAACAAGCCAAGCCGATTGAACTATTTGATGGGCTAAGCTAATGTTTTTTTCATTTTAAATAGTTCGAGCAAATTGGATAGTAGACAAGATCTTGATATCAAACACACTAGATAGTTAGAACTAGTCAAGTGATTCGTGTGTGTTGTACGAGTCAAGCTCTCGGGAGACTAAATATTACTTCTAGGGGACATCATTGACGTAGAGACTATTCTATATATACCACTTTCAATATTTTCTAAGCATCAAATATAAGTATGAGAATGAACCATCATGTAGTTGAGTTGGTATTTAGGTAGTAGATTTGTATCACCAGAGTAAGGTTTGAACGATTTATTTTTTTAGGAAATAAGTTCCTCTCACATAAGAGATTGTTCAGAACTCTAATTTACTTCTCTTTCCTGTCATGGAGGGGTATCTAAGGTGAGTGTTATTATCTTTTCATCACATGAGAATGAACCATCAATTCATTTTATGAACTAAACAAGGAAGTATATATTGTTCTATCTTTCGTAGTCTACTCGGTTCTCTAGGTGTAAAAATTTCATTCCTTATCAATTTTCTTTATTTTTTTTTAATATTTTAGTTGTACCAGATATTCAACTTACGTCGATTAATTCTAAGGGTTATCAATTTGGCCCTATAAAAATTTCACACCAGTTATTAAGGTAAATTGAAAAACATTCACAGTGGATGATCCATCGATCCAGTATTTCTAGGTTAATAGTTTATTAAGAGAAATTTATCAATTAATTATCAAAATGAGACTTAATCTTTAAATATTTGAAAAATTAAAAAGACATTTTGCCGTTACACAGTTACCTCCCCCTCAGGACATACCAATGTTCTTCCATAGACCATGCCTACATTCCTTCTTTAACAGTTTTATCTGCTCGTTGATTTAGTCGGAATATCATAGCCCAGTGGAGAGTTACTTGATCCTTTGATAAACAGTGAGCATTCGGCCCGTCACATTTTCCATCTGCACCATTCACAATGAGCTTCCATTGCTAGCCCCTTGTTATGGTGACCTGAGTGTTCATCCTTTTAGGGCATTTTCATTAGTAAAACTTCTAAATGACGTTTTTTTATAGCCTTCAATGTATCATATCAAAAATAAAAAATTTACTATTCTCTCTATAATGAAAAATTTTCTCTATAACTTTTCTATGGACCCTATATTATAAATCATTTAACTTTCTATATTACAAATCAAAAATCAAAATATAACATTACTTTATCATTAATTACAAGTTTCATCTTCAAGAGAAAAAAAATAGATTTGAGTTTTTAATATTACCTTGAACTATAAATTTTAAACCTTGTTGTAGATATCTATAATAGTTCAAGTGTTTTTATTGAGATTTTTTGATTTTACAAAAGAGAGCTTGCATTGGAGATGCAGCCTCATCTCCGACTTGTAAACTTAATTCACACATCCCCAATAAACTAGTCTTGGAATCGTCTTTTGCAGGGCATGAATCTGATGCCTTCAGTTCAGTGCGTGAAAGAAAGTGATGCCAGAAGATAAGCATCAATCCAACCATTCCTTTCATCTTTTTGGCAGTACAACACTAAATCCTTCACTCAGCAGTTAGCTACATCATGGGTGTCGGAGTTTCTGGTGGCCGGAGTAGCAACCCCAGTGCCATATCCTGAGGCTTAATCCACATGCTCTTCCATGGCGTCCACGCTTGCTTGCAAGTAGACCACGAGGCCTTCCTCAGTCCAGCCCTGGATTGGGTTGGATTCGAACCGCCACTCGAGCTAGTACCTTGCGCCACCTTCACCATCCGGTAGTGGCATCACCCTCGTTGTTTCTTTGTACCACTCCACTCTCATGTTGGTCAATGTCGACATTGATGTCAAGCAGCTCCTTGTTGGCCGTAGTGGTGGGGGTGGTGGTGCAATAGTGGACGCAATTGGGTTGGCCATCGGTGTTGACAATGATACGTCATGTGTGGAAGGAGGGGAGGCGCCAGTGGAGGGCAGAGAAGGTGGAGAGGAGGGATCAGGTGGTGTCGATCGTGATGTGGGGGAGTTTGGTGTAGTGGTATAACAAAATTTTTATAGCCCTCGGGTTGATCCCGGACTGAAAAAAAGAAAGAAAAAGCTCCCAGACTACTTCGTTTCTCTCACACGTCTTCCCTGATTATGTTCCCCTCTCTCTCATTCTTCTTTTCTCCCGCCCAAATCTGAGTTGCAACTCCTCTTCTAACATTGTCGTGCTCTGACTAAGGTCCTAGTAGGCTAACACATGGTTCCGCCCTAGGTTTGGTGGTGGTTTTGGTTCGCCACGCTTTCACTAATAGGAACTGATCCATGGATTTTGGAGCTTTGGTCAATGCACATGCACATTTTATATATTACTAAAAAAATTTGTGCAAAATTTAGAAGGACGCGAAATTATAGTAAAAACGAACAATCCTTTTTATTTATTATGATAATGATGTCTCATTTTAGTATATTTTTATTTTTGAAATTACTAGTATTTTTGACATGGACACTTCAACTAATAAACTATATTTTAGAAGTTATAGTTCTACAAACATATGCACTTCAACGTTAATCAAATAATAAATTATATTATAACAATTATAATTCATAACTGTCAATATGGATAGTTTATTTCTGATTAACATTTGCCAATATTTTATTATACAAATAGTTCGACCTTGATCAACACTATTGTAGCAAAAAAGTAATTTTGCTCATATCATATGTCCTTGCACAGCTCATTCTTACGTGAAAAAAAATAAATAACGGGATCAGTTTATAACCAACCCTTAAGTCAAACACTAATAATAAATAATTATGTGGTGTAGGAACTACAATT
Organism: Zingiber officinale; assembly: GCF_018446385.1. Classification (NCBI taxonomy): domain Eukaryota; kingdom Viridiplantae; phylum Streptophyta; class Magnoliopsida; order Zingiberales; family Zingiberaceae; genus Zingiber; species Zingiber officinale. The sequence continues at coordinate 68,016,215 of NC_055988.1, read as the reverse complement.
CAAAGCTTATGTAATATGAACGCTTTATAACATAGACGGTTTATTTTTAATCTATACTAAACAGTATTATATTATTAGCTATAAGATTATAACTATTATAATGTCAAAGGATCGTAGTTGATAAATAATTATTGTAGCAGTTGTAATTACGTAGCAACCATGATCTGGTAGTGGTTATTATTGCCACTATAAAAACTTAAGAAAAGTTTTGAAAAATAAAATATCCAGAAGTGAAATTGACACCCACACACTCTCTTAATAATAAATGAAAATAGGATACCTTGACCATTTCGTTAAAAAAAACACGTCCGTTTTTAGTTTTTGCATGGACTACAATTTGCAGTGGAATATTAACAACGTCTTAGATTGCATGGCATGTGATGCAGGCTAGGTTCGCTTAGTCTGGCAGTTTTTAGTTCTTGGGTCATAACTATTTCTTGGAAAGTCTAAATCATGCAAGGTTGGAGGTATTGGAAAGATAATTCAATTGTAAAGTTGGACTGGAAAGTGAAAAGTCACATTGGAAGATCAACCACTCTTTTAGTTTTTTGCATTATGTAATTTATAAGTACTTGGTGTTTTGAGTTGGAGGGGATCAACTTTGATTCTTGATTATTGTTATCTGAGTTTGAGAATAAGAATTCTCTACTTCTGCTTCGTTCATAATTTCGAAAGTCAAATTGCACATTGTTCGTTCCTTTTTTCTAGTATTTCATCCCTCATCATTTGGTATCAGAACCAGAGTTACGCTCTTGATTTCTTTCTTTTCTCCTATGGCAGCAAGAAGGGGAAGAGGTGGACGTGGTAGAGGCAACATGGAAAATTTGGAAAAAGATCGAGATGCTGAAATTCAGGCACTTCGGAGACGAGTTGAGGAGCTGACCTTGCGTCTTGAGCATCAGGAAGCCAGGAGTGAACGCGGTTCAAGCCATGGTTATGCCAGTGATGACTCAGAGCATGTGAATCCTTTTGCCGATAGAAACTTTAGGAATTTCATTGAGAATATTAACCAAACAACAGATGTTAAGGTTGACATACTAGAGTTTCATGGTCGCTTCTAATCGGAGGGATTTCTTGATTGGCTCAGTGCTGTAGAAAAATTCTTTGAGTACAAAGACATTCTAGATGGACAAAAAGTTAAGCTCGTTGCAACCCGACTCCGAGGATACGCGTATGCTTGGTGGGATAAAACACAAGAGATGAGATTACGGAAAGGAAAGTCGAAAATCATTTCTTGGGAAAAGATGAAGGCAAGATTGCGTCAAAATTTTCTTCCGGCGAATTTTGCTCAAACTATTTTTATGCAATTCAATACTTTGCAGCCAGGCAACAAAAGCGTGACTGATTATACGAAAGAATTTTACATATTGATTACAAGAATTGACAATCAAGAGTTGGAGGACCAGCTTGTTGCTCGATACGTCAATGGATTGAAGGCAACCATTAAAGATGAAGTAGAAATGTAGCAGCTTTGGAAACTTAATGATGCTTATCAGTTGGCATTAAAGGTTGAATCGAAATTGTTACGGCGTGGAGCAAAGAAATTTGTTGATGTTCAAAGCTTTTATCCTTCAAAGGAATCAACCAGTAAGGGCCTTTCAAAGAAAAGTGGAAACAAAGATGGGGCTTATTCGTCTTCGAAAAATAAACTCTTGTTTCAAGTGTGGCCAACTAAGCCATTATATGAATGAATGTCTGAAGAGAAAGAGTGATGCTCGTGCTGGAGTTGTGGAAAAAGAAGATGAAGAACCACCATTTGAAGAAGACAACCCGAGATATGATGACGATGAGCATGATCGGGAAGAAATTGAACCTGAAGAGGGAGAGTGTTTGGTGATCCAAAAGGTTCTTGCAGCCCCTAAACAAGATGAAAATCGGCCTTGGCTAAGGCACAATATCTTTCGAACAAGATGCAAGTCTCATGGGAAGGTATGCTCATTAGTCATTGATGGTGGCAGCTTCGAGAACTTTATTTCACAAGAAATGGTGGGCAAGCTCAAGCTGACAACAATGCCACATCCACATCCATATTCTGTCTCATGGATCAAGAAGGACAATGAGGTACGCATTGACAAGAAATGTCTTATTTCTTTTTCTATGGGAAAGAATTATCGTGATGAAGTTTGGTGTGACGTAACACCTATGGATGTCGGACACATACTTTTGGGTCGACCTTGGCAATATGATAGAAGTGCTATTCATGACGGTGGAAAAAATACTTACACATTTGTGGTGGGTAAAACTGAAATTGTCCTTTTGCCATGTAAAGATATTTGCAACCCTAAATCCTTTACGAAGGAGGAGGGGAATGTCTTACTCACTTTACCGTAGCTTGAGAAAAAGGTTCAACAAGGCTGTATGTTCTATGTTTTGGTGGCGAAAATAGTGGAGCAGCCTATGGAAGCACCAAATTGTGTCAAAGCTCTATTGGAAAAATTCCAGGATGTCACACCAGAAGAATTACCACATGGTCTTCCCCCTTTGCAGGAAATTCAATACCAAATTGATTTAATTCCAGAAGCTGTCCTACCAAACAAATCTTATTATCGGATGAGTCCAAATGAACATGAAGAGCTTAAACGGCAGGTGCTGGATTTATTAAACAAAGGCTACATCAGGAAAAGCTTAAGTCCATGTGCTGTCCCTACACTTTTGACCCCAAAGAAGGATGGTTCGTGGCGCATGTGTGTTGATAGCCGAGCGCTCAATCGAATTACCATCAAGTACAGGTTTCCTATACCAAGGATTGATGATATGTTTGATATGTTAGCAGGTGCTCAAGTATTCTCTAAATTTGATCTTTGAAGCGGCTACCATCAGATTAGAATCAAGCCAGGAGATGAATGGAAGATGACTTTTAAAATTAGAGAAGGCTTGTACGAGTGGCTTGTTATGCCATTTGGCCTATCTAATGCTCCGAGCACTTTTATGCGGGTAATGAATCAAGCTCTTCACCAATTCATTGGCAAGTTTGTCGTCATTTATTTTGATGATATTCTTGTGTATAGCCAAAATACATTTAATCACATTGAGCATTTGAGAGCTGTTTTATTGACTTTGAGAAGGGAGAAACTTTATGTAAATCTTATAAAGTGCTCTTTCATGACCAGTCGTTTAGTTTTTCTTGGTTTTGTTCTGACATCTTCAGGAATTACGTTGGATGAAGAAAAGGTCAAAGCTGTCGAGAATTGGCCTACTCCTAAAAGTTTACATGGTGTGCAGTGTTTCCATGGATTGGCTTCATTTTGTTGGCGCGGTTAGCACTAATGGTCTAACTCAGGTTTTGATAAATGACAAATCGGGTTAAGTTAGGTTTGTTGTGATCTAACACTCTAACCGAGTGTGCAGACGAAGTCCAGGCAGGTCGACGGGCTGACCGGATGTCTGGCACGAACTCCAAGCGGGTCAACGGATTGACCGGACGCTTGGCGAGAAGTCCAAGCGGGTCGACGGGCTGACTGGATGCTTGGCGAGAAGTCCAGCTAGGTCGACGGGCTGACCGGATAGCTGGCGAGAAGTCCAGACGGGTCGAAGGGTTGATCGGACGTCTGGCAGGTAAGGAAAGGTAAGTCACTAGAAGGGAGTGAGTGTGAGGATGCGTTCCCGGGAAGGGAACATTAGGCGTCGATCCGACTTAGATCCATTTCGGATCTCTAAGTCGAGATCGTGACTAGATTCCGGTCTCGGAAAGATGGAATCTAAGTCATACTTTTTACGTCAAACTTATAAACTATGCTAACACTCTGTTTTGCAGGATATACATTATTTATTTGCCTCAGACTAACCTTGTCTTGCAGGAAAGCTGGTTTCTGGAGAAAGGTGGTCCGGGCGCTCGGAGGGGATCCGGGCGCTCGGAGGGGATCCGGGCGCCCGGAAGGGATCCGGGGTGCCCCGAGCCTCATATAAAAGGAGGGTCAGGGGGGAGCTTCAAACACAACTAAAAAAGAGAGATCTTCTACTGCTTGCTCTGCTGCTCTGCACTCCTGCGACGCTAACAAATCTCCGACAACGCGCTCTTTCTTCTTTGGTTAATTTTCTTATCGGTATCGCTTTAATTGTCATTAGCATTTCAACACTTAGTTTGTAATAATTTTTCGAACTGCTAGTGATTGCCCACCGAAAGCACCCTTGTGTGCGGGCCTTGGAGTAGGAGTCGACACACGCTCCGAACCAAGTAAAACTGGTTCGTGTTAGCGTTGTTTTTCTATTTCCGCTGTGCATAGCTCTTTTCGAACGAATTTTCTAATCGATATTCACCCCCCCCCCCCTATCGAAATTTCATGATCCAACAAGTGGTATCAGAGCAGGTACCGCTCTGATTTGGTGCAACCACCAATCAGACAAAGGGAGGAAATTTTCTCTTGTTTCTTTTCTTTCTTTCGCTTTCAGTCTTACGTTTAATTCCAAACTGATACTATTATCTTTTTGGAAAGTTTTCTCGTTGCAATTAAATCTAAATTGGTGCAACATCAATTTAGTTCATTTATTATCTTTTAATTCTTCCCGCACTGCTAATACAAGACCAAGTCTTGGGAATTTGCCTGTCTATTTGTTTGATTGTGTGCAGGGATTAAAATGTCTCAGCTTAAAGGCTTCAGCACAGTACGACCTCTCCTTTTCAACGGGGACGATTTCCCATACTGGAAGAAGCGAATGGAAGTATATCTCAAGACGGACTTCGACTAGTGGATGAGCATCACCAGACCCTACAAAATTCCAGTAGACAGTTCCAGGAATCTACTGGATCCAGAAGATTGGACATCAGACCTAAAAAAGAAGGCATCAACAAAGAACAAGGCAATCAACACCCTACAATGCGGATTGACTAGAGAAGAACTAAACCGGGTCGGATCACATAAGAATGCCAAAGAGCTGTGGAACAAACTGATCGAGCTGCACGAAGAAACCAGCGATGCTAAGGTAACAAAAAGGGATTTACTCTTAAATCAAATATTCAATATAAAAATGCAGGAAGGGGAAACTGCAAGTCAGTTACATGCGAGGATCAAGGACATCCTCAACAGGCTCCACGCGATAGGCCACCAAATGGAGAACCGGGACGTAATAAGGTATGCACTGAATGCGTTTCCACATAATAGTTTGTGGGCATCTATTGTGGATGCCTACAAAATTTCAAAAAATTTATCTAAACTTAAATTAGACGAATTGTTTTGTGAATTAGAACTACACGAACAAACTAACGTTGGGGCCGAGAAGGGTGTAGCTTTGTTTGCACATTCCTCCAAGGAGAAGATAAAGAACAAGTCTGAACCTGAAGACGATTCTGATAAGAACTCTGAAGATGAAGAGCACCTGGTGAACTTGGTAAGGAAAATGTTCACCAGGAGGAAAAGGAGCTTCACCAAAAAGGATCTTCAGAAGATCAACTCTCCAACCGACTCGAGGAGTGTGACATGCTTTGGATGCAACAAAAAGGGCCACTATAAGAACGAGTGTCCAAAGTTGAAAAACGAGAAACTAAGGACGACCAAAATGAAGGCCCTTAAAGCAACGTGGGACGACACTTCCTCGGATGAATCAGAAGCCGAAGAATAGAAGAACAAGAGTTATCTTGCGCTGATGGCCTGCGAAGAAGAATCGGAGGAAGAATCGGAAGACGGGTCCGAACCCGAATCGAGCCACGAGTCCGTACTCGTTTCCGAAGGTCCTGAAGAGGTATACCAAAATTTAAATAAGAAAATTTTCAAAATTATTTCCTGCTTAAATAGTAAATTAGTTAAAATAGAAAAAGAAAATGAGTTGCTCTTTAAAGAAAATCAAAATCTCAAGGAACAAATAAAAAATTCAAATCTAACTCAAGATCTAACACTTGAGGAGGAGAATTTATCACTAAAAAATGGAATTAATAATTTAAAAGAAATGTTAGAAAAATTCACAACAAGATCCAAAAACTTAGATTTAATATTAAATAATCAAAAAACAATTTATAATAAAATCGGACTTGGCTATAAGTCAAGCTCAAATAAAACATTCAAGTCATTAATAACCCAACACAAACCAACAAAACAAGCTTGGGTTCCGAAAGCGTGTTTAATCACGCAAGTAGGACTTAATCAATACTACATCCCTAAAGATAAAATATATTATATAAAGTCAAATAAACCAAATAAAAAACCAGAAATCAAACTTGAACCAAAAGGTTTAAAATCTAAACATATTAAAAATCAACAAAATGCAAACTATCATCAAGTGAAATTTAATTATAAAAAAAATAGACATAAACCGAGAACAAAGATAAATTAAATGGTAATTAATTCAGGGGGAGGCTCTAGAATAGCTGGCACTTCCAAAACTAACTTACCCGGCAAGGTAATCCTAACCAACCTACCCGACAGGGTAATTAAGATTAGTTAAAAAGGGTTCAAGTTTAACTTGAAAAATGGTACTGGTGAAATATTGGATGATAGTACGTTAGGGAAGCTTAATCTATGCATGTCTAGGAAGATATGGCTTCGACCTGGTGCATTTGGCTAAGTGGAACTGACCGAAGCTACCCTTTATGAATCCTAACCAGTTAGACCAAGGTTTTGTACTAAGTTCAGTGGATAGGACTATTTGAAAAACCTCGAAGGCATAGTTACTTTAATGATGTCCGAGTGACTCACCATAGCCCAGAAGTTTATCCAGAGAACGCCTATTTATTGAACCCAAAGTCAAACCTGAATCTAACACAAGTTAAAAACAAACTCTAAAATTGACTCTAATTCATCTCACAAAATCATAGGATCCCCTGATTGAAAACATAGATCGGGTGAGATGACTAAGAACATCAAATTAAAATTAAAAGTAAATTAAATTAAAATTAAAATTTTATTTTAAAACTTAATTTTTTAAAAAAAATTTATTTTAAAAATTAAAACTTAATTTAATTTAACTTAAAAATTTATTTTAAAAATTAAAACATAATTTTTTTAACTTAAAAATTTATTTTAAATTAAAACTTAATTTTTTTAACTTAAAAATTTACTTTAAAAATTAAAACTTATTTTTTTTTAAAACTTACTTTAAAAATTAAAACTTAATTTTTTTAAAAATTTATTTTAAAAATTAAAACTTAATTTAGTTTAACTTAAAAATTTATTTTAAAAATTAAAACTTAATTTTTTTTAACTTAAAAATTTATTTTAAATTAAAACTTAATTTTTTTAACTTAAAAATTTACTTTAAAAATTAAAACTTAATTTTTTTAAAAACTTACTTTAAAAATTAAAACTTAATTTTTTAAAAAAAATTATTTTAAAAATTAAAACTTAATTTAGTTTAACTTAAAAATTTATTTTAAAAATTAAAACTCATTTTTTTTAACTTAAAAATTTATTTTAAAATTTAATTTTTTTAACTTAAAAATTTACTTTAACTTAAAAATTTATTTTAAATTAAAACTTAATTTTTTTAACTTAAAAATTTACTTAAAAATTAAAACTTAATTTTTTAAAAAACTTACTTTAAAAATTAAAGCTTTTTTTAAAAAAATTATTTTAAAAATTAAAACTTAATTTATTTTAACTTAAAAATTTATTTTAAAAATTGAAACTTAAAAAAAAAAACTTAAAAATTTATCTTAAAAAATAAAAACTTAAATTATTTTTAACTCAATTTTTTTTTTTTTTAAAACTTAACGTAGTTCCTTTTAAATCCACCAGTTATACTAACCCCAATTCCTACCTATTATAGGAAACTAAGTGGATTTTGGATAGTGGTTGCTCCAAATATATGACTGGAGATCACACAAAATTCACCCATCTCACCTACAAAAGCCTAGGAACAGTTGCCTTTGGGAACAAAGGCAAACTCAAGGTAATTGGTATAGGTAACATCGAACTAAAAATTAACTTTATAATTACAAATGTTCTACTTATTGAAAATTTCAAGTATAATCTTTTGAGTATTAGTTAACTGTGTGATACTAGGTATAAGGTTAGGTTTTTATCTACAAAATGCTTAATCAAACACCTAGACAATCTTAACATAAGCCTAAAAGGGTTTAGGAAAGACAACATCTATGCGATTAACTTAACCACTTCTTCAATTAAGTGTTGTTTAACACAAAAAGAAGAAACCTGGTTATGGCATAGAAGAATGTCACATACAAACTTCAGAAATATAAATAGACTAAATGGACTAGTTAAAGGACTACCAAAATTACCTAACCTTGACTCAACCATATGTAATGTTTGTCAACAAGGTAAGCAAACAAAATCTACCCACAAACCAACTAATGAATCACAAACCAATTCAATCTTAGAATTGTTACATTTAGACTTATTTGACTCCCATGGAGTCAAATCAATAAATGGAAGTCTATATTGTCTAGTTATAATAGATGACTATTCTAGGTTCACTTGGGTAAAATTTTTAAAAAATAAGGATGAAACTTTTGAAATTTTTACAAACTTTTGTATAACTTAACTAACCAAGTGAAAGCTGCTATCTTTTGATAGTCAGTAAGTACCTAATTGGTTTGACATCTATTTTAGATGACAGGTTAGGGGGAGGATTAAAATAACACTTAACACCAACATTATTTTCTCCACCTTAAACATAATATTTTTTAAAAATATTTTGTGTCAGTATTCAAATTGGTCTTTGGTTTCAAATTTTAAGATTTTTTTAATTAATAAGTCTTGAAAAGAAAGGTTTTTCAAACTTAGTTTTTGAAATCTTATTTTTCAAAATTTTTTCTAAACTAGCTTATATTAAATTCTTCAATTAGATTTTATAAACTCTGATTTTTTTCAAACTTAGTTTCAATCAGTTTTGAAAAGTAAATATCTTTTAAAACTCAGTTTTGAAATTTTTTTATTTTGAAAAATATTGTTTGGAAAATCAAACGTTGAAAACTTAGCCTGTTTGAAAAATACTTCAAAATTGAAACATATTCACCTTGATTCTAAAATTTGAAACTTATACTTATATTAGAAAATTACCTTTTCAAATTTCTGATTTGAAAAACTTAGCTATTTTCCAAAAGACTGCTTTACATGCTTTAGCTACCTTAAAAACTTAGTCTTAAAAATTAATTCAACATTTTAAACAAATCTTTGAAAGTTCAAACTCCCCCGAGTTAACTTGACATCGTTTCCTACATATTTTTTTCCTGTATTTTTTAATGTTTAAAATATATCCTTGTTTGATGAATGCCAAAGGGGGAGAGGGATAGGTAGTTAAGTTAGAAAAACAAAATTAAAACTAACTTAAACCTCATGCTAGAACAAAATGCTTAATTTGTTTGTCGCATATTTTTACTAACTTAACTAGGTTGTTATTCCATCAAAAAGGGGGAGATTGTTGGTGCGGTTACCACTAATGGTCTAACTTAGGTTTTGATGAATGACAAATCGGGTTAAGTTAGGTTTGTTGTGATCTAACACTCTAATTGAGTGTGCAGACGAAGTCCAGACAGGTCGACGGGCTGACCGGATGTCTGGCACAAAGTCCAAGGGGGTCGACGGACTGACCGGACACTTGGCGAGAAGTCCAAGCAGGTCGACGGGCTGACCGGACGCTTGGCGAAAAGTCCAGCTAGGTCGACGGGCTGACCGGATAGCTGGCGAGAAGTCCAGACAGGTCGAAGGGCTGACCGGACGTCTGGCAGGTAAGTAAAGGTAAGTCACTGAAAGGGAGTAACTGTGAGGACGCATTCCCGGGAAGGGAACATTAGACGTCGATCCGGCTTAGATCCATTTCAGATCTCTAAGTCGAGATCGTGACTAGATTACGGTCTCGGAAAGACAGAATCTAAGTCATACTTTTTATGTCAAACTTATAAACTATGCTAATACTGTTTTGCAGGATATACATTATTTATTTGTCTCGGATTAACCTTGTCTTGCAGGAAAGCTGGTTTCTGGAGAAAGGTGGTCCGGGCGCCCGGAGGTCCGAGCGCCCGAGAGGCAATTTTTATCCAGATCGCGCGTCGCCACGTGGAGCTTGTTGGTTGGACCTGCCACGTCTCACCAGGGCGTCCGGAAGGGATCCGGGGCGCCCCGAGCCTCATATAAAAGGAGGGTCAAGGGGGAGCTTCAAACACAACTGAAAAAGAGAGATCTTCTACTGCTTGCTCTGCTGCTCTGCACTCCTGCGACGCTAACAAAGCTCTGACAACGCGCTCTTTCTTCTTTGGTTAATTTTCTTGTCGGTATCGCTTTAATTGTCATTAGCCTTTCAGCACTTAGTTTGTAATAATTTTTCGAACTACTAGTGATTGCCCACTGAAAGCACCCTTGTGTGTGGGCCTTGGAGTAGGAGTCGACACAGGCTCCGAACCAAGTAAAACTGGTTCGTGTTAGCGTTGTTTTTCTATTTCCGCTGTGCATAACTCTTTTCGAACGAATTTTCTAATCGATATTCCCCCCCCCCCCCCCCTCTATCGAAATTTCACGATCCAACACATTTTACCACCAATTCATACGAAACTTTAGCACCATTGTAGCTCCTTTGACAGATTGTTTGAAGAAAGGAGAATTTATTTGGACTTCAGAAGTGGAGAAGAGTTTTCGATCCATCAAGGAGAGGGTTTTTAGTGCACCTGTTCTTGCATTACCAGACTTTGAAAAAAATATTTGAGGTAGATTGTGATGCATCTCATGTGGGTATCGGGGGAATGCTTAGTCAAGAAGGTCATCCCATCACCTTCTTTAGTGAAAAATTGAATGAGACAAGGAAGAAGTACTCCACTTATGATTTGGAGCTCTACGCAATTGTACAGGCCCTTCGCCATTGGCGACCTTACCTTATCCAGAAGGAATTCATCCTTAATTCAGATCATGAAGCCCTCAAACACATAAACTCTCAAGCAAAATTGAATTGGAGACATGCTGGTTTGGTATCATTTCTACAGGAGTATACTTTTATGTTGAGGCATAAAAGTGGGAGACTCAATAAAGTGGCGGATGCGCTTAGCCAACGAGTTGTGTTGTTGAATTCTATGACGGTCCAGCTTGAAGGAATTGATACCATTAAGGACCTGTATTCGGAGGATCCAGATTTTAAGGGGATTTATCAAGAGTGTAAGGGAGGTAAGTGTGAAGACTATTGTTTACTTGAGGATTTCCTTTTTAAGGGAACCTGTCTGTGTATTCCTAGATGCTCTTTTAAAGAATACATCATCAAAGAACTTCATTGTGGTCGACTTGGTGGACATTTTGGACGAGATAAAACTCTATTGTTGATCAAAGAAACTTATTTTTGGCCTACTCTTTATCGAGATGTTGCAACATTTGTCAAGAGGTGCCGAGTTTGCTAAAGTTGCAAGGGTCAAAGTCAAAATTCTGGTGCTTACACTCCATTGCCTATTCCTGATGTTCCTTGGGAAGTTATTAGAATGGATTTTGTTGTTGGGTTGCCTAAAACACAAAGAGGTTTTGATTCGATTTTTGTCGTGGTTGATCGCTTCTCAAAGATGTCTCATTTCATCCCTTGCAAAAAGATCATGGATGCTTCATATATTGCTGATCTTTATTTTAAGGAGGTGGTTAAACTTCATGGATTGCCAAAAACTATTACGTCAGATCGTGATACAAAATTCCTGAGCCATTTCTGGAGGAACTTGTGGAAAAAATGGGCACCAGTTTGTACTACAGCAGTGCCTATCATCCAGAGACTGATGGACAGACTGAGGTTGTGAATCGTACATTGGAAAATTTACTTTGAAGTCTTGCTTCCAAGAGACCAAAGCAATGGGATGCTATCCTATCTAGAGCTGAGTTTGCTTATAATTCTGTGGCCAATTGTTTTATTGGAAAGAGTCCATTTCAGATTGTTTATGGAAGAAATCCAACTCACTATCTTGACCTTACTGAAGTTCCAACATCTAGCAAAACGGTTGAAGACTTCGCGTCAACTACAGAACGAATTCAGGAAGAAGTGAAGAAGAAGCTGCTAGAAAGTTATCAGCCCTATAAAAGAGCTGCTGATGTTCATCGACAAATTCAGGTTTTCAAAGGAGATTTTGTTTGGGTTTATTTGAAGAAGGAAAGATTCCCTGCTGGTGCATACAACAAGCTCAGAGAGAAGAAGATAGGTCTTTGTCAAGTGTTAAAAAAAATAAATGATAATGCATACAAAATTGAGCTACCTGCACATATACACACTCATCCTACATTCAATGTTCGTGACTTGACTCCCTATCATGGAGAAAATGATCTGAACTCAGAGACGAGTTCTTTCCCGCATGAAGAGGATGATGCAGGCTAGGTTCGCTTAGTCTGGCAGTCTTCAGTTCTTGAGTCATAACTATCTCTTGGAAAGCCCAAATCATGCAAGGCTGGAGGTATTGGAAAGCTAATTCAATTGTCTTTCCAACCATATATTACTCATTCTCAGATGTAAAGTATTTTCAGAATTACGAAGCGTCAAAGTTGGACTGGAAAGTGAAAAGTCACATTGGAAGACCAACCACTCTTTTAGTTTTCTGCATTATGTATTTATAAGTACTTGGTGTTTTGAGTTGGAAGGGATCAACTTTGATTCTTGATTATTGTTATTGAGTTTGAGAATAAGAATTCTCTATTTATGCTTCGTTCCCAATTTTGAAAGTCGAATTGTTCGTTCCTTTTTTCTAGTATTCCATCCCTCATCAGCATGATAGTAATTGGATAAAGGGTCGGAATATTAATAATAATGATATCATAAATAGTTGGAAAAATATAAGTTGAATTATGAGATATTCGGTGACATATTCGGAGATGATAGCTCAGGAGAATCCCACTGAATTCAAATTGAAGATGTTAAAATGTCATTTTTGTTTGCATTGAGTATATGTGATGATACACTTTGTATAGGATCAAACTATCTACTATCATGGTCGATGGATGATCTAGTCTCTTAAACGATGACAAAATATCTATTATAAGAATCATTAGATGATTCATGTTGTAGAAATTGATCGATGTTTTGATTTGAAAAAGACTAATGACAAAGGAAGTGGGTGGAGAAGAAGCTGAATGAGCTTTACCTTGACAATACAGTCGAGTAATAGCCATACTGATCTCAAGGAGGTCGACTGTGACTCAGGGACAAACTGGTCTAAGGTGGCCTAGCCGTAAGTTGCTGCTAGGCCAGAACTCGTGGTTACAATTCACGGCCAAGATTCGTTCTCAAGCTACATTTCCTGTTGATGGTTGTTGGTTTTCATAATTTAGGTCTAGAGTTTTAAGGGTAAAATGACCAAACAAATTACGGACAGATTTAAAATCTATCATCAAATCATTTTCAGATTAAGTAAATGGAAAAAATAATCTCCAATCTCCACCAATCTCATGTAATTTATCATTCCTGGTGCATATCATAAACAGGGCATTAATCCTTTCAATATTGATAAAAGCGATTGCTTCAATTATTTCACAGTTAAATGGAATATGTTGATAGAAAAATGGATGGGGAAATCTCAATGTAAACCTTAAATCTTTTATTCAATTCTTAAGAAATTATAAATTAGATAGGCAAAATTATGAAAGCGTACCAGAATCCATAATATGCAGTCGATTCTGGACAAGATATTCAATTTACAAATTTTCCTTAGTATCTAGATAGTTTTGTCGAGGAGGAAACAAAATAAAAGCATTGTCTGTAAACTGGGACCATAACCCTTATTTATAGAAATATAAGTTTGTCTCTTTCTAATTTAGCTCCTCAACAAATTAGAAATTGCACATAGTATCCACATTAATTTATTCATAATAATTAAACCCTTAAGTCATATTCCTTAATCATAAATTTGATCACATTAAATTATGACTTCTTTAATTGATGATATTAGACATTTATAATTATAATTATGGTCCCAAAATTCTAACAATCTCTCACTGGACCATATATGTAAACTTATAAATGTTAACCTTAATGAGCTCATAACTTTTGTCATCATAGCTGTAGGGTTTCCTTAACAATCTTGTCCATTAATCATATAGACATAGGATCAATGTAGTCTTCGTTGTATTTATCATAACTAAACCATCAATGGTCACATACATCAATATAATCAAAGGACTTAGATCAATTATGGATATGTGGCATGAAAATTATATGTAAGGTGATATATTCATGTCAATTTTCAGCTGGTCTTCCTTATAACCAAAGTGAGATCAAAACTTTAACTTAAGTTATACAAAATATAATGAAGTAAACATTGAACTTTATATCTGATCAGATAATCTCCAAATACATAAGTTTCATCGACATAACCAAACATATATAGAAAACATATATAGTACAAACTCCCACTAGATCTAGAGTTCACCAAATTGAATAACACCCATATGAGTGATATACTCATATAAGATATTGGGTGATAAACCCTTCGTAAAAGGATCTGCTATCATGGAGTTTGTGCCTATGTGTTCTATTAAAATTTATCCACTTTGTACTCTTTCTTTAACAACAAGGAATTTGATATCGATGTGCTTCGATTTTGTCGAGCACCTATTGTTGTTAGAATATAATACAGCTGATCAATTGTCACAAAAGAACTTCAGTGGTCTTTCAACCATTCCCAAAATACGCAGCTCAGTGACAAAATTTTTCAGCCATATTCCATGATTAGATGCCTTGTAACACGCTATAAACTCTGCTGTCATGGTGGAAGAAGTTGTTAGTGCCTCTTTGGCACTTCTCCAAGAAATAGCTCCACTAGCCAACAGAAAAATATAACTTGAAGTGGATCTCATGCTATCTTGGCATCCCGCAAAATCAGAGTCAGAATATCCCATGATCTCAAAGGTATCTGGCCTCTTATATGTGAGCATGTAATCAATTGTTCTCTTTAAATATCTCATTGCCCGCTTTGTTGTTTTCCAATGGCCCATTCCTGGGTTGCTTAAATATCTATTCAATACTCCAACAATGTACGCAATATCCGGACGTGTACAAACTTGAGCATAAATAAGACTTCCTACAGTCGAAGCATAGGGAATCTTTTGTATTTCTTGAGTCTCGATGCTTCCTTTAGGGCATTGTTTAAGACTAAATTTGTCTCCTTTAGCAACCGGGGTGTTACCTGGTTTGCAATCTTGCATGTCAAATCTTTTAAGTGATGGATCGAAAGCGCTAGAGGGGGGGGGGGGGTGAATAGCGCTCGTGGCTATTTCATTTTTCGAAATATCGGGATCGTAAACTTAAGTAACGCAGCGGAAAAAGTAAAGCAAGCACAGAACGACACAGGGAGTTTACTTCGTTCGGAGCCTTTGACGACTCCTACTCGAAGGCCCGCGATCCTTGATCGCTTTCCGTGGGCAACAACTATAAGCTCGTAAAATATTACAACTAGAATACAGTAGAGATTGCAATTATGTAAAGCGAAAACTAATACCGACAACGAAAGATCGAAGAGTCTGAGCTTCGGGTCATCGGCGTCGAGTCGTAGCACTTCAAGGTCGTCTCGATGGCAACACTTCACAGAAGAAAGCTTAGAATCTGTTGTTGTTTTAGCTGCTCCCTCGACCCTCTTTTTATATGACATTCCGGGCGCCTGGATACATTCCGGGCGCCTGGAGTGTGACGTGGCCAACCAACTAGGATGCTCCACGTGGCGAAGTCGCGACAGGGATAAAACTTGGTCCCGGGCGCCCGGATCCATCCCGGGCGCCCGGACCACCTTTTTCCAGCAGGTTCTTCTCCTGCAAAACAAGGTTAGTCCGAGCAAATACCAGGACTGTCCGAGTCTGACTTCGGATTTCCAACTGGAAACGCTAGGTTGACCCGACGCCTACTGTTCCCTCTACGGGGAACGCGTCCTCACCTACTCCCCTCAGGAGAGATTACCTGATGCCAGTCCGGTCCTCCAGACCGACTGGACTTTTCGCCTAGGGTTACCACCCCCTAAGACCTAGGGTTACCGCCCCCTAGGGTTTTTCTCCACCTAGGGTTGCCACCCCCTAGGACCTAAGGTTGCCGCCCCTTAGGGTTTTCTTTCACCTAGGGTTACCACCCCCTAGGACCTAAGGTTGCCGCCCCTTAGGGTTTTCTTTCACCTAGGGTTACCACCCCCTAGGACCTAAGGTTGCCGCCCCTTAGGGTTTTCCCTCACCTAGGGTTACCACCCTCTAGGACCTAAGGTTACCACCCCTTAGGACTTTCCCTTTGCCTAACCGCAGCTAGGACTTTCCTGAAACACTTATTCAACATGTTAGATCACCACAAACCTTAACTTTGAATCCTTTGCCATTATCAAAACTCAGGTTTGATCATCAGATGCTTCCCGCACTAACAATCTCCCCCTTTTTGATTATGGCAATCGAGATTCAAAGTTAAGTAATAATATGCAGTAAGGTGTAAGTACAAGGAAAAAAATGACATTATAAACTCCCCCTTAATATAACCTCCCCTTTGGATTTTTATTCTCTTTGAATTTCTCTACTCTCCCCCTTTGCCATATATCAAAAATAAGCTAGTTTTGAAAAACTTAACTTTTCAAGACAAAACTTAGCAGAATTTGATTTTAATAGCAACATTTTTGAAAGAAAATTTTGCTAAGGAAAATAGTTTAAGTGCAAAAAGAACTTTAAATCATTGATTTTGCTAGAGGAGATTTTTCTTTGTGATATATTCAGCTCTTTTTAACTTAGTGAATTTTCTAACAGAATTCAAAAAAAAAATTTAAATAGAAGAGACTTGAAAGTTTTAAATTTGAAAAAGTGTTTGAAAAGCTGCTTAAGATAAATGAATTTCAAAGATACCTAAGGCAAAGGAGAAGCGTTAACCTTAGTGTTTAATAGTTTACAAATTTTGTTTTAGTAAGGTATCAGAGCCCTAAGGTCCAAGCATGAGTTAAGATTTGTTTTGATCAGGTATCAGATCCCTTAAGTACAAGCATGCTTAAACTTATTATTTCCTTCACTAACTGTCTAACCTTTAGCTACTTGCTGATTGCCTAGACAGCAACAGTGTTCACTTGGTTAGTCAAGTCAAGTCAATTGATCTAGTTAGATTTGACTAGGGCTGGAAGACTTGATTTGATTACTGTTAATAAAGTCTTTAACGCCCAAACTCATATTGATGCACAGAGATAAGCATTCTTGAGTCCAGGCTGTACCCTATGCATCTCACACCGTTCTATGTTTTACAAACACAATCAAGGTAAACCTAGGTGTTTGTGAGATGCTCTGGCTGAGTCCTGGGGGAACATGATTTCTAGGGGAAAAGCCTAGGCTAAGTCCAAATTTAGAAAGTCTAGTAAAGTAGGGATTTTGAAAAATCAAAATTTGGCCTAGAATTTTAGAAATGTAATTTTAAACCAAAAAGCATTAAGAGGACTGATTTGAAGATACCTATTCTACCCAACACATTCCTATTTGTCTTCTGAGTGTACTAAACTCAAGTTCAGGTAAAGGTTTTGTAAAGATGTCAACTAGGTTTGATTTGGACTCAACGTAGTTGAGTACAATATCACCCTTAGCTACATGATCCCTTACAAAGTGGTGCTTCACTTCTATATGTTTAGTCCTTGAGTGATGAATTGGGTTTTTTGTTAGATTTATTAAACTGATGTTATCAATTGAGATTTTTATTTTTTGATATTCAAGTTGATAGTCTTTAAGGGTATGCATCATCCATAGTAATTGAGATGTGCATTCACCTAGTGCTATATATTCAGCTTCAGTGGTAGATAAGGCAACACAGTGTTGCTTTCTACTTGACCAACTTACTAGGCAGTGCCCTAAAAATTGACAACTGCCACTTGTGCTTTTTCTATCTAGCTTGCATCTGGCATAGTCAGAGTCAGAGTAGCCGGTTAGATCAAGGGTGCAAGATCTAGGGTACCAAAGTCCTACGTTTAGGGTTCCCTTAACATACCTAAGGATTCTTTTTACTAGGGTTAAGTGAGACTCTTTTGCACAAGATTGGTATCTTGCACACATACCTACTGCAAAGATGATGTCTGGTCGACTTGCAGTTAGGTACAGTAGACTTCCTATCGCACTTCGATAGTATTTCAAGTCTACTGGTTTACCTTCTAAGTTTGAGTCAATTTTAACATTAGTAGCCATTGGTGTATTAATGATTTTTGAGTTTTCCATTCCAAATTTACTAATTAATTCCTTAGCATATTTGGTTTGATAAATATAAATTCCATCTTTGGTTTGCTTAATTTGTAACCCTAAAAAGAAATTAAGTTCACCTACTAGACTCATTTCAAATTCATTTTCCATTAGTTTGCTAAATTCTTTTAGAAAGTTTGAGTTGGTTGATCCAAAAATAATATCGTCGACGTAAATTTGGGCTATAAAGATGTCGTTTTCAAAGGTTTTTACAAAAAGGGTTGGGTCTATTTGACCTTGGTTGAACCCTTTTGATATTAGATAGTTGGACAGTCGTTCATACCAAGCCCTAGGTGCTTGTTTTAGTCCGTACAGGGCCTTTTTTAATCTAAAGACATAATTTGGATATTCTATGTCCTCAAATCCTGGGGGTTGACCTACGTATACTTCTTCTTTAATAAATCTGTTTAAGAATGCGGATTTTACATCCATTTGGAATAGCTTGAATCCTTTGTGTGCTGCATAGGCCAACAACATCCTAATGGATTCAAGTCTTGCTACAAGAGCATAGGTCTCATCATAGTCTAGCCCTTCTATTTGATTGAATCCTTTGGCTACTAACCTGGCTTTATTTCTGACTATTTCACCTTGATCACGTAATGTGTTTCTAAAAACCCATTTAGTGTCAATTATGGTTTTGTTAATGGGTTTAGGCACTAATTCCCATACCTGATTTCTTTCAAATTGGGCCAATTCTTCTTGCATTGCTATATTCCAATCTGGGTCTAGTAGGGCTTCTTCTATAGTTTTGGGTTCAATTTTTGAAATCAGGGCTATTTGACTCTGATTTCTATAGGATGACCTAGTTCTGACTCCTACAGTTGGATCACCCAAGATTTGGTTAGATGGGTGATTTGTACTTGTTCTGGTTGGTCGTGTGTCATTTGAATTAGTGATTTGTTCTTCAGATTCAATAGGTTCAAGTTGAATTTCGTCATCTTCTTTGTTTATTGGATTAGCATTTTCTGTATTTTCAGTTTCATTTATAGTGTCTTCATCAAATTTTATATTTGTTGTTTTTTCTACTTTTAGGGTATTTTTGTTATATACTCTATATGCTCTACTAGTGGTTGAGTACCCTAAAAATATTCCCGGGGTTGTTTTTGATGTAAATTTTCCTAAGTAGTCTTTAGTGTTGAAAATTAAAACTTTACACCCAAATACCTTTAAATAGTTTAAGTTAGGAATTTTATTATAATAAATTTCATAGGGTGTTTTATTTTGAAATTTGTTAATTAAAATCCTATTTTGAATGTAGCATGCTGTACTAACTGCTTTAGCCCAGAATTGATTAGATAGTTTATATTCATATAACATGGTTCTAGCAGCTTCTTGTAGGGTTCTGTTTTTACGTTCTACTAAACCATTTTGTTAGGGGGTTCTAGGGCAGGAGTATTCATGTTTGTACCCATTTATCTCACAAAATTTAGTGAAGTTGTGATTCTCAAATTCTCCTCCATGGTCACTCCTTATTCTTTTGATTTTGGTATCTTTTTCATTTTCTGTTAATTTGCAAAAATTGCTAAATATTTCAAAGGTTTCATCTTTTGTTTTTAGAAACTTTACCCAGGTGAACCTGGAGTAGTCATCGATTATGACTAAGCAATACTGGTTCTTGCTTAGTGACTTGGCTCCATGTGAATCAAATAGATCTTGGTGAAGGAGCTCAAGTAGATAGGTAGTTCTAACTGAATTGGTTGACTTGTGGGTGGACTTGGTTTGTTTTCCTTATTGACATGCATTACAGATTGAATTTTCAATAACTTTTAATTTGGGCAACCCTCTAACTAGTCCATTTTGACTCATTTTTGAAATGAGTTTTGTGTGGGTGTGACCGAGTCTTCTGTGCCACAGCTCAGTTTCCTCTTGTTGTGTTAGAAAACACTTTATTGAGGATGTTGGTAGATAAACGGTGTAGACATTATCTTTCCTAGTACCCTTAAGTACGATTTTTTGATTATCAACATGTTTGACTATACATTTGGACTTGGTAAAATTGACTGAGTAACCAGTATCGCATAATTGACTTATACTTAATAAATTGAAATTAAAATCTTCAACTAATAATACTTTTTGAATAATGAAATCAGAGTTAAGTTCGATATTACCTTTTCCGATTACTTTCAGTTTTCCATCATTGCCGAATGCAACTGATCCTAGGTTCTTTAGTTTTAGCTTAGTGAACTTCAACATATCTCCAGTCATATGTCTGGAGCATCCACTGTCCAACATCCATTGATCTAATTTCTACACATAAAGTAGTTGATGGATCAAAAGACAGTTTGAATGAAGTAAGTCCCTAATTTTGCATCTTACCCAATCTGAGTTAATTCTATTGGTGTTTGTATGGTGATTTGATGTTTAATTGAGAGATATTTAAGTTTGATTTTGATTTTGAAAATATTTAAGTTAAATTAATTTTGAAAATATTTAAATTTTAGTCATCTCACCCGATCTATGTTTTCAATCAGGGGATCCTATCATTTTGTGAGATGAATTAGTTCAATTTTTAGGGTTTAGTTTAACTTTATGTTAGATTTGGGTTTAGCTTTGGGTTCAACAAGTAAGCGTTCTTTGGATAAACTTCTGGGTTATGGTGAGTCACAAGGAGCTCATTAAAGTGACAATGCCTTTGAGTTTTTCCAAATAGTCCTACCCATTGAACTTAATACTGAACCTTGGTCTAACTAGTTAGGATCCATTTAAGGGTAGCTTCGGTTAGTTCCACTTGGCCAAATGCACCAGGTCGAAGTCATATCTTCCTAGACATGCGATGCCCAAGTTTCCCCAACATACTATCATCCAAAAACTTCACCAGTACTGTGTTTCAAGTTAAATCTAACCCTTTTAATCTATCCTTACTTACCTTGTCGGATAATCTACTCTTGTTTACCCATTTCGGGTCGATTAAGTTCGGTTACCCAGTCGGGTAAATAGATTTCGGAGTTGCCAGCTATTTTGGACCCTCCTTCTATTTTGATTTTTGAATTTTTGAATTAATTTCAAATTTTTGAATTTTGAATTTTGAATTTTGAATTTTAATAATTGATTTCGAATTTGAATTTTGAATTTTAATAATTAATAATTAATTTTGAATTTGAATTTTGAATTTTAATAATTAATAATTAATTTTGAATTTGAATTTTGAATTTTAATAATTAATAATTAATTTCGAATTTTGTATAATTAATTTTGAATTTTGAATTTTGAATTTTAATAATTAATTTCGAATTTGAATTTTGAATTTTAATAATTAATAATTAATTTCGAATTTTGTATAATTAATTTTGAATTTTGAATTTTGAATTTTGAATTTTAATAATTAATTTCGAATTTTGAATTTTGAGTTTTAATAATTAATTTCGAATTTTGAATTTTGAGTTTTAAATTTTAATTTCGAATTTTGAATTTTGAGTTTTAAATTTTAATAATTAATTTTGAATTTTTATCGTTTTAGCTCCCCCTGGATCATAGCTTCGATAAGGTCTATTGAGGTAATGTATTTGATCCTTAGGGACCCAATACTGTCCAAGTCCAACTTGATTGATCAGGTTGGACTTGGCAACCCATGCTTGGACCATTTTTCTATTTGTTCTTTGTATGAGAGATAGGTATGACCTATATTTGTTTTTCGTTTTGTATCCTAGTCCAGTTCGATTGTAGATTGCCCTTTGTGTTCCAAGAATCAAGTTAAGATTCTTGGATCCCAAGGAAAATCGTTCTAAGGTTGTCTTCAAATCCTTGACTTGACTTTTCAGGTTGGAATTCTCTTCCTCAAGTTTTTGAACTTGAGTTGAGGTTCCAGTCTGAACTGGATCAGTCAAGGATTCGTTATTAGTCGTCTCTTTAAGGAGTGTTACCTCCTTTAGAAGCGACTTGATTCGAATTTTGGACTTAGCTACTTTATGCATTAAATAATTAATTATGCAATATAACCTATTTTAACTTACAGAGGGGTTTGACCCTTCGGAAACGGATGCGGATCTGTGGCTTCTCTCGGACTCGGCTTCCGATTCGTCCTCGCTTCTGGATTCGTTGGTGTAGTCCCGGGCTGTCAATGCGAGAAAGTTAGTCTGCTCTAGTTCTTCGTCGTCGGATTCCTCGGAAGAAGACTCGTCCCATGTTGCCTTCAATGCCTTCTTTCTCTTTGGTTTCTTTGGATCCTTCTGGTTCGGGCAGTTTGCCTTGATGTGCCCCTTCTGATTGCACCCGTAGCAGGTCACTTCGAATTTAACCTTCGAGCTTGGTTGAGCTTCTTTAGACTGGATGGCCTTTCTGACATCCTTTTTGTTGAAGCCTTTCTTTTTGCAGAGCTTCTTTACCAAGTTGACTATTTCGGTTGTAAGTTCATCGTCGTCTTCCGAATCTGGTTCTTCTTCTGAATCAGGTTCGGTTCTGCGCTTGATTTTTGATTCGCGCGTTCTCCCTGTTCCTGCAACCAAAGCCAACCCTTTCTCGGTCGGGCGTGCATTAGTCTGTTCGTGAAGTTCAAATTCTGTAAAAAGTTCATCTAACTTAATGGTAAATAAGTCCTTGGAGACCTTGTAGGCATCTACCATGGATGCCCACAAGGTGTTCCTTGGAAAAGCATTTAAAGAATACCTTATGATGTCCCGGTTGTCTACCTTCTGTCCAATTGCATGAAGACCATTGAGCAGATCTTGAATCCGAGCATGGAGTTGGGCAGCTGATTCACCTTCCTGCAATTTGATGTTAAATAATTTATTGAAAATTAAGTCTCTTTTACTTACTTTGGTGTCGGATGTCCCTTCATGAAGTTCAATGAGCTTCTCCCACAACTCTTTGGCACTGTTGAAGGGGCCGACGCGGTTGAGTTCTTCTTTTGATAGGCCGCACTGGAGGGTGCAGGTTGCCTTGGCATTAGCTTCCACCTTCTTAATCAGAGATGCGTCCCAATCCTCGTATGGTAGTGGTTTTCCGGCGCTATCAGTTGGTAGTTGGAGTCCGGTTTTGACAATCATCCAGACTTCAAAGTGAGTCTGGAGATATGCCTCCATCCGACCCTTCCAGTACCCGAAGTTGTCTCCGGTGAATAGCGGAGGGCGGGCTGTACTGTAGCCTTCTTGAAGGGCCATTTCAGATCAACCTAAAAAGAAAACAACTGACAAAACGTTCCAGGACTTGGTCCTGGCTTAGTAGTGCGGAAGGAAGAAAATGGATCACGAACTCGGGTGGTGCTGCACCAACTCCGAGCAGAAAACCGATTCGAGAAAAAGAATTAGAATATAGCTATGAAGCTAAATTCTAATCGACTCTGAAAAATCTGAAAATACCACGAAAAATATTTTGATTGGTGGTTGCACCGATTCAAAATGACCCCACTCTGATACCAATTGATGGATCGAAAGCGCTAGAGGGGGGTGAATAGCGCTCGTGGCTATTTCGTTTTTCGAAATATCGGAATCGTAAACTTAAGTAACGCAGCGGAAAAAGTAAAGCAAGCACAGAACGACACAGGGAGTTTACTTTGTTCGGAGCCTTTAACGACTCCTACTCGAAGGCCCGCGATCCTTGATCGCTTTCCGTGGGCAACAACTATAAGCTCGTAAAATATTACAACTGGAATACAATAGAGATTGCAATTATGTAAAGCGAAAACTAATACCGACAACGAAAGATCGAAGAGTCTGAGCTTCGGGTCGTCGGCGTCGAGTCGTAGCACTTCAAGGTCGTCTCGATGGCAGCACTTCACAGAAGAAAGCTTAGAATCTATTGTTGTTTTAACTGCTCCCTCGACCCTCTTTTTATATGATATTCCGGGCGCCTGGATCACTTCCGGGCGCCTGGAGTGTGACGTGGCCAACCAACCAGGATGCTCCACGTGGCGAAGTCGCGGCAGGGATAAAACTTGGTCCCGGGCGCCCGGACCTGTTTGGGCGCCTGGACCCCCGAGCGCCCGGATCCATCCCGGGCGCCTGGACCACCTTTTTCCAGTAGGTTCCTCTCCTGCAAAACAAGGTTAGTCCGAGCAAATACCCTGCAAGACAGTGTTAGAATCTGATAAATCATAGTAAAGAAGAACTGACAGTCTTCGGACTGTCCGAGTCTAACTTCGGATTTTCTACCGGAAACCCTAGGTCGACCCGACGCCTACTGTTCCCTCTACGGGGAACGCGTCCTCACCTACTCTCCTCAGGAGAGATTACCTGATGCCAGTCCTGTCCTCCAGACCGACTGGACTTTCCGCTTAGGGTTACCACCCCCTAGGACCTAAGGTTACCACCCCCTAGGACCTAAGGTTACCGCCCCTAGGGTTTTTCTCCACCTAGGGTTGCCACCCCCTAGGACCTAAGGTTGCCGCCCCATAGGGTTTTCCTTCACCTAGGGTTATCACCCCCTAGGAACTAAGGTTGCCGCCCCTTAGGGTTTTCCCTCACCTAGGGTTACCACCCCTTTGGATTTTCCCTTTGCCTAACCACAGCTAGAACTTTCCTGAAACACTTATTCAACATGTTATATCACCACAAACCTTAACTTTGAATCCTTTGCCATTATCAAAACTCAGGTTTGATCGTCGGATGCTTCCCGCACCAACATTAAGCACCTTATCGATATAGTTCTTTTGTGACAATCCAAGAATACCTCAAAAAGATTCGGTGTATTTGGATTCCTAATACAAAAGATGCGTTACCAAGATCTTTCATTTCAAAATATCTAGACAGAAAGCTCTTGGTATCGTTTAGCATACCTATATCATTTACGGCAAGCAAAATGCCATCAACATATAGAACCAGGAAGATATGTTTACTCCCACTAAACTTATGATACACACAATCATTTACCACATTCACCTCAAAATCAAATGAGATTATTATTTGATGAAATTTTTGGTACCATTGAGGAGATGCTAAAACTCATAGATGGACTTCTTAAGTTTGCAAACTATACTCTTTGGATCTCCCGATACAAAGTATTCTGGTTGCACCATATAGATTGCTTCTTCAATATCTCCATTGAGAAAAGCTGTTTTGACATCCATCTGATGGAGTTCCATATCGAAGTGTGCGACAAGTGTCATGATTGTCCTTAAGGAGTCCTTCGTTGAAACTGGAGAAAAGGTTTCCTTAAAGTCAATCCCATATTTTTTAGTATAGCCTTTAGCTACAAGATGTGCTTTATACCTTTCTACATTATCGTTTGAATCCCGTTTGATTTTAAAAATCCACTTACAATGAATGGGGTTCACACCTTCTGGTAATAGGACAAGTTTTCAAACTTTTTTGTCTTGTATTAACTTATACTCCTCATTCATTGTCTCAATCCACTTTTGAGAATTTAAATCTTGCATGCTTGACGAAAGTTGATCAGATCATCCTCCGCCATACCATCATTTTCTTCATGTTCTTGAAGTAGTACTATGTAATCATCCGAAATAACACTCCTTTCTCTAGTGGACCTTCGTAAAGACACTTGTTCTATATACATTAGTTTTTGAGATTGTTGAGTTTGTTCTTCTAGGAGTTGAATAACAATGTCTTGTTGTTCTTGTATTGCATCTTGATCACTGACAGGAATAAAATCCTGATTATTATCAGAAGCAATCATAGGAATATAAACCATTTCCTCTTGAAGAGTAGTGGGAATATATTCCTCCTAAAAAACAAGATCTGTTACTTTATTCTTCCCTCTAAACTCAATATCCTCAAAAAGCGTTGCGGTTCCCGTCTCAAAGATGGTTTTTACTTTGAAATCATAAAACTTATAGTCCTGTGATCGCTTAGAATATCTAATAAAGTATCTACTCACGGTTCTGGAGTTCAGTTTCTTTTCATGTGGCCTATACGATCAAACCTCAGCTGGATATTGTTGGAATTTTTGGACCGTAAAAATCGCTTTTTCGCGTTGCGGAAACCCCGATTCCCATGCCACCAGATCCGTGCGAAGTAAAATAAAACAAAATTTTACAAGTACGAGTTTCTTACATCTAGATCTACACTAGAACTACATGGATGAGAGATTTACCCTTGATGCGAAGCCCTTTGCAATCCCGCTCGTCCAAAGGTTCGCCGGATCTCGAGATCGTCAAGTGTACGATCCTCTATGCGTATCCACACGAACAAACTAGGTGGAGAAGACCAAACAAATGTGTGCTAGCATCTTAGGTGTTCGGCCAAGGAGGAGGAGAGGGAGAGGAGAATGAGAGAGGAAGAAGATGGAATGAATTGGCTTTAATTCAAAAACAACTCATTCACTCCACAATAAGTGGTCGGCCACATTAAGGAGTGTAACCTCCTTTCTTATTTAATGTAGCCATTAAAGAGGAGATTTGTAGCCTCCATGAGGTGGCACACACATGTGCTAAACATGATGATGTGTAACACCATTATTGGCCACTTAATGTCAACTCACAAATGAGGTGGCAAATGATCAAGTCAAACTTGACCTTTCATCTTCCTTCTCAAGTCAAGTCAAACTTGACCAAATCTCTCTCATGGTTGATCTAATCTAACCATTTGATTCAAACCAACTTAATATAATGAATCTAATTCATTTAATTAAATTGATTCAATGAGTCATTATCTAAATTAGACTCATTGAACACATGAATCAACTTGAGTCCAACTCAATTAGTTCAATTAGGATTACTCTTAATCCAATTTGATTCATCACATGAATCTAATCCTCTTGGTTCATCATATGAACCTAATCTCCATCTAATTATCCTTTGTGTGTGACCCTATAGCTTCTTGTAACGTTGGCAATGCTCCTAAACTCATTTAGAAGCATAAGTAATGAGCGGTATCTAGCAATACATCATTACTACCCAAGTTACAAGAATGTTGAGATCCAACATCATCTTGTGACTATTAATTGTGACTCTTCACAATATATGACAGTGTCCTTCTATCCTAGACATTTAGATTGATCAATGTGAGGCATAGACCGTGTCATTCTCTAATCATTCTAAATTTTGAATCTCAAGTAGACTCACTCAATTAAATGAGCTCAATATCTCATATTGATTCATTTGGGTATGACCATGCACTTAGTGGTCTCACTCTATCAAGGATATCGATGTCACTCCCGTCATATAGGAGAGATAGATCTCATCTACATCACTCACATCCCTCCGCATAATTTGTTACATACCCAGTAGTCCACCGAGTTACGGGTGACGTTTGATGAAACCAAAGTACATAACTCCTTATGTAGGGAACCATGGTGACTTCAGGTCCAAGGACTAATAGTTATACTAATAGCCACATGAGAAAGTATATGACACTTATATAATGATCCATGATACTTTCTCATGACGGGTCATTCAGTATACATTCTCCATTGCATACCCATGTGTCAACTTGATATCTCTATATCTATGACTTGTGAGATCAAGTCATCGAGTTGACCTACATGCTAGTCTTATTGCATTAACATTGTCCCTGAATGTTAATACTCGACTAGGAATGATTAAGAATAGTGTTCCCTATATCATCTCACTATCGATTCAACCAATCGATTGATATAGGTAAGAACCTTCTACTCAAGGACGCTATTATACTTAATTATTTGGCACTAATACAATTAAGTATAATAACAAAAAATAAATGCCTTTATTTATATATAGAAGAATATGATACAATGAGTCCATACAACAATCATCAAATGATTGGCTCTAGGGCTCTAACTAACAGATATCCCCAAATATGAGAATGTTTGAGACTTGACTTTCACCTTGTCCATAACTCAAAAGGTGTTTTAGTAGTTACTTTAGTGGGTACTCGATTTAGAATGTAAGCTGCTATCTTTAAGTTTCTCCCCAGAGTGACATTGGTAAGGTTGAATGGCTAATCATACTCCTTACCATCTCCTTAAGAGTTTGATTATGTTGTTCAACTACACCATTCATACTTGGTGAGCCTGGCATGGTGTACTGTGGGACGATTCCACACTCCTCTAGGTATTGAGCAAAAGGTCCTAGACGTTGCTCACCTGAACCGTCATATCTACCGTAGTATTCACCACCATGATCAGATCTGACTTTCTTAATTCTTTTGTTAAGTTGATTTTCGACTTCAACCTTAAATGATTTGAAAACATTCAATGTTTAAGTCTTCTCATAAATAAGAAATAGGTATGCATATCGAGAATAATCATTAATGAATGATACAAAATATTGTTGACCATTCCAAGAAGGTGTTGGAAATGGTCCACAAATATCTGTATGTATCAATTCTAATACTTCTGTAGCTCTATATGCACCATCTTCTTTCTTTAGGTTTGTTTGCCCTTAATGCATTCAACACAAACATTTAGATTTGAAAAATCAATGGAGTATAATATTCCATCTGATATAAGTCGTTCAACTCTATTTCTAGAGATGTGTCATAAACGTTTGTGTCATAAGACACCTGAGTTTTCATTATTAAATTTACGCTTAGTACCACGTGATTCCACATTCATGGTTTCAATAAAAGAAGTATTTATATCAAGCATATATAGATTGTCATAAATTATAAGTAAACTAGTTCCAACAATAGTAGAATTAATAGATAAACTGAACTGACCATTTTCAAATGAACAATAATAACCTAATTTGTCTAAATGAGAAATATAAATCAAATTCCGTCTAAATGACGGTACAACAAAAGTATCTATTAAGTTTAAATAATAACTAATGTTTAATAACAATCTAAAATGCCCTATTGCTTCCATCTTAGCCGACTTTCCATCACCCATATAAATGCATCTTTCAAAATCATTTAACTTTCAGCAGCTCAGACAACCTTTCATTGAAACACCAATGTTAGTAGTGCCACTAGAGTCTAACCACTAAGTGTTTCTAGGTACTAAAGCTAAATTTACTTCAGAATGGACCAAATTTAAACATGTACCCTTTTTTGCACGCCAGGCATGGTACTTAGTACATTCTTTCTTGACATTATCAGACTTGTTATAGAAGAAACAACCTTTCTTGTCATGATCTTGCTTTTGTTTCTTCACATAAGAACCTTTAGTAGCCTCATTCTTTCTTTTGTTACCCTTATATTTAGGGGTGTTTGCCAAATAGGCACTTTCAGCCTTGTTTTGCTTCAACCTCTTTTCCTCTTGAACACAGTAAGAACTGAGCTCATGAAGAGTTCATTTCTTCCTTTGACAATTATAATTGTTCTGAAACTGTCTGAACTAATTCGGAAGAGATATAAGCACTAAATGCACAAGCATGTCATCTAACAATTCAAGATTAAATGTCTTTAACTTTGATACAAGGTTGGAAATTTCCATGATATATTCCCAAACATTTCCCTTGCCTTTATACTTCGTGGAAATCAAGCTCTTTAGAATTGTACTTGTTTCTACCTTATCACTTTTAGTAAAGCACTTTTCAATCTCATCGAGATATTCCTTAGCTTTGGTGACACTATTAGACACCGCACCCCTAAAAGCCTCAGGTATGTCACACTTAATGATAGACTCATGCGATTAGGGCGATCCCACTTCTCATATTTAGTCCTCTGTTTAGAGGAACTATTATATGTAGGAGTAGTGGGCTGCTCTGTCCTAAGCGCGAGATCTAGATCCATGCAGCCAAGAACAATTAGAATGTTCTCCTTCCAATCCTTAAAATTTATACTATTAAGGATCAATACTGAACTTAAGTTAGTAGAAATAGTAGCAGTATTTACTGAAAAGAGAGGACAAGAATTATAACATAAATAACATGCTCATTTTGAATCAATTAAAATAAATGATAAATCCTATATAAAGATACCTAGTGCAATAACAATATCAAGTCTTTGGATAGTAATATCATTTGCAAGTGGTACTCTTATTATAATAATCAAACGCTAATAATAATGCATGACAAATAATAAACCTATCTTTGGATCGATTTATTATATACATGAAACATAACACATAAAACTTGATAATTGTTACGTGTTTATTATCATAAGTAAATATATAATTTGTAGAGTGTAAATCTTCCTTTGAGCCGATTAATACTCATATAAATATACATATTTACATTTTATTTAATAGCTCAATAATATCTCAATATTTCAAATAAAATAAAATCCAAATAATAGAGGTCACTTTGGCAACATATAATTTAAATTTAATTCAATTTAAAATAATAGATATTAATAGAATCCATATAATTCAATTAAATTAATATTATAAAATAATTTACTGGATTTTTTTATCCAAATAAAAATTTAATGGATTATCATTTAATGGGATAAAATATATTACTTATGTGTAATAGTTTGACTCCCTCTCTAAAACAAAAGCACCATTTTTTTTATTGTCAAAATTCAAAAATATGAAATTGGGCCAAACTGTTTCTTCCTAAATGTGGCATCACACCACGTTCCACGTACGTGGCCATCACGCCATCTACGTGGCATTTTTTTAAAGAAAACTTTTTACGAAGAAACGAACATTTTCTTCGCCTACTTCGCCACACGCGTCCCACGCCGCACGAACTGCCCCAACTGCAGTTGTCGACTGCGACAGCCAATCGCCCAGGGTAGTCGACGGCCGTTTTCAGCGTAGGATACGGGCCACTTTTGGCCCGCGTGGTCGCCGGTGTCTGCTTGCACAGAAATAGCGAGAGGCGGTCATAGCCAACTCGCCGCCCACGGGCACACCTCCGACAACTGTAATGCTTTCTCCTGCTCCGGAAAATTACTCCAGCATGAAGATGATCGTCGGTGGCCCACTATTGGTCATCGACGCTTGCGATGAGCAACCTCTCACGACGCTTTCCCTTTTCAGGTGAAAGTTGCAATTTTTTAAGCCAATTGTGACACTGTTCACGGTGTCCAAGAGAAAATGATGAAAATCGCTTTGATAAAATAAAATCACAACATGATATAAGAACCAAAACTGAGATTGAATCCTGATTTTCCTAAGAATGTTTTCCTAAGAATTTAGAATAAAAGGTTCTAATACTAATTGATAGAAAAATGGATTGAGAAATCTCAATACAAATCTTATATATTCTATTCAATTCTTAAAAAATTATAAATTTGATAGACAAAATTATGGAAGCGTATCAAAATCTATAGTAATGCAACTGGACAAGATTTTCAATTTATAGATTTTCCTTAGTATCCAGAAAGTTGTCGATGAAGAAAGAAAACAAAAGCATTGTCTGTGACATTGGACCATAACCCTTATTTATAGAAACATAATTTTATCTATTTCTAATTTGGACCCTCAATAAATTAGAAATTACATATGATATCCATATTAATTTATTCATAAAAATTAAATTTTTAAATCATATTTCTTAATTATAAATTTGATCACATTAAATTATGATTTATATATGATATTAGATATTTATAATTACAATTATATCCTAAAATTATAACATATGTTAGTTAAGTGCTCCTGATTTCTAAGAAATATAAATATGAAAATATAAATACAAAACTCCAAACTATAAGCTGTTCGAAATACACCATTTTTACAACAGATCCCAATATGAAAGTTTACTCTCCAACTCTAGTTAGCACATGAGTATATGTACAAATATGTAGTTTACAAGTATTACTCAAAATTAAACTTATTACCAATGACTTGAAGAAATAGAACTTCTAGCTTGATCGTTGTCGGAGCAGCGTTTAAATGTTTTTCAGAGTGCACGCAAGAGCTCAGGTTGCTCTTCAAGAATTATTGTCGAAGCACATGGTCGAGCCCTTCTTTTATAGTCGAGCTTGATATGATCCAGATCCCCTGATCTCAGGATCATATTTGACCCACCGTCAATCGATCAACCGATCCTCCTGATCGGTCGACCAATCCCACTTGAATTGGTACGCCTTCTGGTTCTTCTGCTCGGATATACTTTCTTCATTCAGTCGATCGATCCTGACATTTGGTCGACCGATCCCCAGCACATCTAGTCTGATCAACTCGGCTCAGCCACACCACCGCTTATCCTCGATTCGGTCGACTGATCCTGAGGTTCGGTCGATAGATCCCTCGATCGAACCCGGTCCACTTGCTGGAACTCTGCTATGTTTGTTTGGAGGTTCGGTCGACCGATCCCCAGGTTTGGTAGACCGATCCAGGCCGAACATCAACCTACAAAATCATTAGTCTTCCTGCAAAAATAAAGTTAACACAGCCGATAATAAATAACTTTGACAGCCTTTAGACTGTCTAGTTCTGACTTCTGATTTTGTCCAGAAACCCTAGGTCGAACTGATGTCTACTGTTCCCTCAACATGGAATGCGTCCTTACCTACTCCTCTCAGGAGAAGTTATCTATTGCCAGATCGGTCCTCTAGACCGACTGGACTTTTGCTCAGCGCCCGAGGCTTTCGGTCTTCATGTTGGACGTCTGCTCCATGAACCGTCCAGACTTCCACCCGGTCCGCGACTACCAGGATTTCAACCTAGAGTTCCCCAACTTTAGGATTTTGCCCGAAGCACTCGACTCACCAAGACTTTCCGCCTAGGGTTACCACCCGCAGGACCTAGGGTTACGAACCCCTAGGATTTTCCACCTGCCTAACCATAGATAGGACTTTTCTTCACCTAGGTTTACCACCCCTTATGACCTAGGGTTATCACCCCCTAGAGATTTCTATTTGCCTAAAATCCACTAGGACTTTTATCTAAGAACACATAGAATTTTTCCTGCAAACTCAATCAACCTTATTAGATAACAAGACAACTTAACTTTGGACCTTTTGACATAATCAAAACCTAGGTTCGATCATCGGATGCTTTGTTAGGTTTTTCGGGCCGCGAAAATCGTGTTTTCGCGTCACGGAAACCCCGAATCACCCTAGCCATTGGATCTCGTGCGAAGAAAACTTTCCGAAAACACGAGTACGAGTTTTAAATTACGATCTACAGTAGATCTACAAAGGAAAAACATTTTACCTTCGAAGCGTGCCCTCGCAAATCTCGCTCGTCCAATGGTACGCCGGATCTCGAAGTTGTCAACGTAGACAACTCTCTAGTGATATCCACACGAACAAGGTGTGTTCTCTAACACACAAGGATGGAGAAGAGAGCACCCAAGTGTGCTAGCACTTTCTAGGGCTCTCGGGTAGGATTTAAAAAGGAGAAAGGAGAGAAAGAAAAGGGATCTCACATAATCCACTAGGTACCCTCCTTTGTGACCTTCACTTCACCTTTTTTTTTCTTGGAACACAACTCATACACCTTCTCCCTCCATGAAAGATCACGGCAACAGCAAGAGAAAGGAGGAAGAGAGCAAGGAGGAAGGAGAAGCATTCAACACCACTTGAATGACACAAAATGAAACCTCCTACACCATTAGTGTGGCCGGCCACACACATGTAACCTCCCCATTTAATGTGGCCGACCACATTAAATGGAATGGGAGGTGTAACCTTCATGAGGTGGCACACCTCATGAGGTGGAGATGATGTGGCTGCCATGTAGGATGAGTCATCCTCCATGAAGTGGCAATTCATCAAGTCAAACTTGATGTTTCAACTTCCCATTTTGGTCAAGTCAAAATTGACCAAATCTCTTCCATGTTGAGTTGAATTCATTCTTTGATTCAAGCCAATTTCAATCTAATGAATCTCAATTCATTAATATAAATTGACTTAATGAATCAACTTGAAATTAGACTTATTCAACAATTGAATCTAATTGAGTCTAACTCAATAAGTCTAATTTCTGAATCCAATCCTTGGTGCATCATATGAACCTAATCCAATTGGTTCATCCTATGAACCTAATCTCCATCCACTTGTTCTTTGTGTGTGACCCAATAGGTTCTTGTAACGTTGGCAATGTTTCTAAACTCCTTTAGAAACATAAGCAATGAGCGACATCTAGCAATACATCATTGCTACCCAAGTTACAAGAAATGTTGAGATCCAACATCACCTTGTGACTACAAATTGTGACTCCTCACAATATATGACAAGTGTCCTTCTATCCTATACATCTAGATTGATCAATGTGAGACATAGACCGTGTCATCCTCTGACCAATCTAAATCTTGAACTCCAAGTAGACTCACTAAATCAAATGAGCTCAATATCCTATATTGACTCATTTGGGCATGACCATGCACTTCGTGGTCTCACTCTATCAAGAATATCGATGTCTCTCCCGTCATATAGGAGGGATAGATCCCATCTACATCACTCACATCCCTCCGCATAATTTATTACATACCTAGTAATCGCCTTTATAGTCCACCCAGTTACGGGTGACGTTTGACGAAACCAAAGTACATAACTCCTTATGTAGGGAACCATGGTGACTTCAGGTCTAAGGACTAGTAGTCATACTAATAGCCACATGAGAAAGTATATGACACTCATATAACGATCCATGATACTTTCTCATGGCGGGTCATTCAGTATACATTCTCTAATGTATACCCATGTGTCAACTTGATATCTCTATATCCATGACTTGTGAGATCAAGTCATCGAGTTGACCTACATGCTAGTCTTATTGCATTAACATTGTGCCTGAATGTTAATACTCGACTAGGAATGATTTAGAGTAGTGTTCCCTATATCATCTCACTATCGATTCAACTAACCGATTGATATAGGTGAGAACCATCTACTCAAGGACATTATTATACTTAGTTTATTTGGCACTAATACAAGTAAGTATAATAACCAAAAAACCAAATGCCTTTATTTATATAAAAATATGATACAATAAGTCCATAATACAATCATCAAATGATTGGCTCTAGGGCTCTAGCTAACAATCTCCCACTAGCACTAGTGCCAATCAGTGTAGGCTCTAAGCCCAAATGACCTAGTGTGACCATCATGCTTCCTCTGTGCCAAAGCCTTGGTCAAGGGATCTGCGATGTTAGTCTCTGTAGGTACTCTGCAAATCTTCACATCTCCTCTCTCGATGATCT
Source organism: Zingiber officinale (assembly GCF_018446385.1). Lineage (NCBI taxonomy): Eukaryota > Viridiplantae > Streptophyta > Magnoliopsida > Zingiberales > Zingiberaceae > Zingiber > Zingiber officinale. The sequence goes on along the minus strand of NC_055988.1, from coordinate 67,981,307 downwards.
CTCGAATGAGATGGAAGCGCCGTAGTATGTGTTTGGTCCGCTGGTGTGAGCGAGGTTCCTTCGCCTGTGCTATTGCTCCATTGTTGTCACAATAGAGCTCAATGGGGTCAGCAATGCTAGGAACCACCCCAAGTTCAGTGATGAACTTGTGGATCCAAACTGCCTCCTTTGCTGCCTCTGATGCAGCAATGTACTCGGCTTCTGTTGTAGAATCAGCTACTGTATCCTGCTTCGAACTCTTCCAGCTGACAGCACCACCATTAATGCAAAATACGAACCCCGACTGCGATCTATAGTCATCCTGGTTGGTCTGGAAGCTAGCATCACTATAACCCTTTACAGCTAGCTTATCATTGCCTCCATATATCAAGAAATATTCTTTAGTTCTTCTTAAGTACTTAAGAATATTCTTGACCGCTATCCAGTGACTTTCACCTGGATCTGACTGGTATCTGCTCGTCATGCTCAAAGCATATGAGACATCAGGTCGAGTACATAGCATGGCGTACATGATCGATCCTATGGCTGAGGCATAAGGGATCTGATCCATGCGGTCTCTCTCCTCTCTAGAAGAGGGACCTTGAGTTTTCTAAAGACTCACGCCATGTGACATCGGCAGAAATCCCTTCTTGGAGTTCTGCATGGCAAACCGAAGGAGTACCTTGTCAATGTATGTACTTTGACTTAGGCCAAGCAATATCTTAGATCTATCTCTATAGATCTGTATCCCTGAATGCGGGATGTCTCACCTAAGTCCTTCATTGAGAAGCAACTCCCTAGCCATGTCTTGACAGACTGAAGCATGGAGATGTCCTTCCCAATGAGCAGTATGTCATCCACATACAATATGAGGAAGACAACTATGCCCCCTACAACCTTCTTGTAGACACAAGATTCATCTTCGTTCTTGATGAAACCAAACTGTTTGATTGCATCATCGAATCGAAGATTCCAGCTCCGAGAAGTTTGCTTTAGTCCATAAATGGACCTATGCAGCTTGCATACTCTGCTAGTATGCTGTGGATCTACAAAACCCTCAGGTTGTGTCATGTACACATCCTCGAGTAGGTTTTCATTCAGAAACGCGGTTTTGACGTCTATCTGCCAGATCTCGTAATCATGGTAAGCTGCAATAGCAAGCATGATCTGAATGGACTTAAACATCGCTACTGGAGAAAAGGTCTCATCATAGTCAATACCATTAATCTGCTTGAAACCTTTAGCTACCAAGCGACCCTTATAGATTAGTACATCCATGTCAGTCTTTCTCTTAAATACCCACTTACACCCTATGGGTTTTACCCCTTCAGGTGGATCAACCAAAGTCCAAACTTGGTTGGTGTACATGGATTCCATCTCGGATCTCATGGCCTCTAGCCATGACTCGGAATCTGGTCTCATCACAACTTCCTGATAGGTAGAAGGCTCATCCTCTATGAGCATAACGTCATCATGGTCAGACAAGAGAAATGAGTATCTCTCAGGCTGACGACGTATCCTATCAGACCTGCGAAGAGGTATGTCTACTTGAACTGGTTGTTGTTCCTCAACTCCTTGTGGAACAACATCATCCACAACACTTTGTGGTTCCAGTTCAATTTCCATCAAAGCATCAGTGCTATTGTTCGCATCTTGAACTTCTTCAAGATCGAACGCGCTCCCACTAGTCTTTCTAAAAACAAAGTTCCTTTCTAGAAAGACCCAAGTCTTTGCCACAACTACCTTGTGCTGACTGGGAATGTAGAAGTAATATCCCTTAGTTTCCTTGGGATATCCAATAAAATAGCACTTGTCGGATTTGGGTCCTAACTTGTCTGAGACTTGACGTCTAACGTAAGCCTCACAACCCCAAATCCTCATGAATGACACCTGGGCATCTCTCCCAGTCCATATCCTATATGGTGTCTTTATCACGGCCTTGGATGGAACTCGGTTGAGTATAAAAGCTGCCGTGTCTAGAGCATAGCCCCAAAGGTATGTCGGAACATTTGTGTGACTTATCATAGATCGTACCATATCGAATAGGGTACGATTCCTCATTTCGGATACACCATTCCACTGTGGTGTTCCAGGAGGAGTGAGTTGGGATAGAATCCCACACTCAGCTAGATAGTCACGGAACTCATGGCTAAGGTATTCTCCACCTCGATCTGATCGAAGTATCTTAATACTCTTGCCAAGCTGGTTCTTTACTTCATTCTTGAATTCTTTGAACTTTTCAAAGGACTCTGACTTATGTGTCATCAAGTACACATAACCATATCTACTGAAGTCATCAGTAAACGTGATGAAGTCCCTATAACCGCCTCTAGTAGTGACATTGAAAGGGTCACATACATCACTATGTATGAGTCCTAACAAATCAGTCGCTCTTTCGCTGTGCCCACTAAAGGGAGTCTTGGTCATCTTGCCTCGTAGGCATGACTCGCATATCTCATATGATTCTAAATCAAATGAGTCCAGTAAATCATCCTTATGGAGCTGGGATAAGCGCTTGTCATTTATATGACCTAAGCGACAGTGCCAGAGGTAGGTTTGGTTCAGGTCATTTGACTTGAACCTCTTGGTATTTATGTTATAGATAGGGCTCTCAAGGTCTAGAATATAGAGTCCGTTTGTCAGAGGTGCACTACAATAGAACATATCGTTTAAATAGACGGAACAACATTTGTTTTTTATTATAAACGAAAATCCTTTCTTGTCCAAACAAGAAACTGAAATTATGTTCTTAGTCAAGGCAGGCACATAACAACAATCATCTAATTCTAGTACAAGCCCAGAGGGAAGGGATAGATGATAAGTTCCTACAGCAATAGCAGCAACTCGTGCTCCATTGCCTACTCGTAGGTCTATCTCACCCTTCGTCAATGCTCTGCTATTTATCAGCGCTTGTACATTAGTACAAATGTGCGAAGCACATCCGGTATCTAATACCCACGATGAAGAAATAGAGAGGTTGACTTCTATAACATGTATACCTGAAGTAGAAATCTTATTTCTCTTCTTCTTAAGATCTTCCAGGTATTCTTTGGAGTTCCTCTTCCAGTGCCTTGCTTGTCCTTGATATAGGTGACAAAGATGTTCAACCATATCGTAAGCACCCATCAACTCATGTTGCTTTTGAAGCTCAGAGTTCATGGTCGCGAGCATAAGACAGGACACATCTAATGCGTCATCTTGATGCTTCTTGTAAGCATCACGGTCTGCTCGCGTGGAAGTGGCAGGAGGAGCCTCCAGAACGTACAGTTTACGTTCCTGAGTGAGAACTATTCTCAGATTCCTGTACCAGTCCAGGAAATTTGCTCCGTTGAGCTTGTCCTTCTTAAGGACAGAACGCAGGGAGAAGATATTCGTATTTGACGTTATGGTAATTCTACAACAGAAATAAATGCAGAAATAAGTATCATATTCTTAATCATTTAATTAGGCCTTTAACTAAATGATGCTCCCACTGAATTCTATAATTCATGTGGGACAAGATCCACATCATACTAACCCTTGAGTTAGCTTTGGCTAATACGCCCAAGATTTAGTATGATCGGTAGGTAACGATTACCAATTACATCTCTATGCAACTCTTGTTTATAGGATCAAGATCCGCATTGATATTAAAACTCGAGTTAGCTTTGGCTAATACGCCCGAGAGTTAATATAAATGTGATTTTGACCTATCTTTCCAACCATTGGAAGAATGCCTATAGTTATACTCGATCCAACCGAGTTAACTAGGAATACTTAATCTAATTGAGTTGTACTCACCCATGCGTTGATAGGCGGGACCAAGATTGTCCCTCCGTACCCTACCAAGATAGTATGTGTTGCTCTGCTTTGGCAGATCCAACAACAGCATGCGATCGAGGTAGTGGTAGGTATCACGGCATGGTAGGCATTACGAGTTGACGCGTTTTAGATCTAATCTAAAAGATGATGCGTATTATATACTCGATAGATCCAATCTAATCGAAGGGTGCATCAAGTGCACGACTTAGATCTAATCTAATCGTAAGGCACTAATTAATTACTTAATTAACTAGCATGCATCACATACACACAAAAATAATTAATTAAATAATTAATCAAATAATTTTGTGATTATGTCATGGCCCTACTACGATCTTCTCAAGCCAATGAGAAGATCGGATGGTCAACCTAAGGTCAACAGCTTCTCAAGCTCCTTCCTTTGACTACCTCGTGTTGCTCGCACCTTCCTCGTAACTCCGTCTCGAGTGGACCTTCCACAGCTCCAATCTTGTACATTACAATTTTGAAACTCAAGTTACATTCGAGTCTAAATCTAATTTACAACCAGAATATATGAGAAAGGCACAACGCGCAGGTCGCGAAAATAAAATAAAAATAAAAATACAAGCACGCACATCACATAACGGCACGCAGGCCGTATTATGAATTACAACACATATTGTCTAATCAAATTGAGTCTTTGGGCCATGACTATCACAAAAATAATATATAATTCAAAATTATATATTTTTTCATAATTTTCTGTAATTTACATAATTTTACAGATTTTATGAGTAAATTTTTCCCGGCGGTCCCGATTAGCGATTTCGGGCGCAATCGCGGAGCAAATCCCCTTGCGGGGTTAGGGGCAGTACCCCTACCCGCGATATAACCATCGCGAGTTGCTCCTAAGTGATCCAAGAGCGCCTTAGCCCACTGTCCCAAAAGATTTTGGGTCGAAACATTACTGTTTTGGAAAATTCTTCTCGGTAGTCAAAGCCTACAAGTGCCGGAACACTTGAGCTTCGCTTCTACGAGAAAAATACCCATAAATCATAAAAATTAGGAAATTCACAGAATGTTACAGTATGCTTATTTTTCATAAAAATACGAATCTAAACTCGTACTCGATTCGCACGTGGCTCTGATACCACTGTTGGGTTTTTCGGGCCGCGAAAACCGCGTTTTCGCGTCGCGGAAACCCCGAATCACCCTAGCCATTGGATCTCGTGCGAAGAAAACTTTCCGAAAACACGAGTACGAGTTTTAAATTACGATCTACAGTAGATCTACAAAGGAAAAATATTTTACCTTCAAAGCGTGCCCTCGCAAATCCCGCTCGTCCAATGGTACGCCGGATCTCGAAGTTGTCAACGTAGATAACTCTCTAGTGATATCCACACGAACAAGGTGTGTTCTCTAACACACAAGGATGGAAAAGAGAGCACCCAAGTGTGCTAGCACTTTCTAGGGATCTCGGGTAGGATTTAAAAAGGAGAAAGGAGAGAAAGAAAAGGGATCTCACATAATCCACTAGGTACCCTCCTTTGTGACCTTCACTTCACCTTTTTTTTTTCTTGGAACACAAATCATACACCTTCTCCCTCCATGAAAGATCACGGCAACAACAAGAGAAAGGAGGAAGAGAGCTAGGAGGAAGGAGAAGCATTCAACACCACTTGAATGACACAAAATGAAACCTCCTACACCATTAGTGTGGCCGGCCACACACATGTAACCTCCCCATTTAATGTGGCCAGCCACATTAAATGGAATGGGAGGTGTAACCTCCATGAGGTGGCACACCTCATGAGGTGGAGATGATGTGGCTGCCATGTAGGATGAGTCATCCTCCATGAAGTGGCAATTCATTAAGTCAAACTTGATGTTTCAACTTCCCATTTTGGTCAAGTCAAAATTGACCAAATCTCTTCCATGTTGAGTTGAATTCATTCTTTGATTCAAGCCAATTTCAATCTAATGAATCTCAATTCATTAATATAAATTGACTTAATGAATCAAATTTAAATTAGACTTATTCAACAATTGAATCTAATTGAGTCTAACTCAATAAGTCTAATTTCCGAATCCAATCCTTGGTGCATCATATGAACCTAATCCAATTGGTTCATCCTATGAACCTAATCTCCATCCACTTGTTCTTTGTGTGTGACCCAATAGGTTCTTGGAACGTTGGCAATGTTTCTAAACTCCTTTAAAAACATAAGCAATGAGCGGTATCTAGCAATACATCATTGCTACCCAAGTTACAAGAAATGTTGAGATCCAACATCACCTTGTGACTACTAATAGCGACTCCTCACAATATATGACAAGTGTCCTTCTATCCTAGACATCTAGATTGATCAATGTGAGGCATAGACCGTGTCATCCTCTGACCAATCTAAATCTTGAACTCCAAGTACACTCACTAAATCAAATGAGCTCAATATCCTATATTGACTCATTTGGGTATGACCATGCACTTCGTGGTCTCACTCTATCAAGAATACCGATGTCTCTCCCGTCATATAGGAGGGATAGATCCCATCTACATCACTCACATCCCTCCGCATAATTTGTTACATATCCAGTAATCGCCTTTATAATCCACCCAGTTACGGGTGACGTTTGACGAAACCAAAGTACATAACTCCTTATGTAGGGAACCATGGTGACTTCAGGTCTAAGGACTAGTAGTCATACTAATAGCCACATGAGAAAGTATATGACACTCATATAACGATCCATGATACTTTCTCATGGCGGGTCATTCAGTATACATTCTCTAATGTATACCCATGTGTCAACTTGATATCTCTATATCCATGACTTGTGAGATCAAGTCATCGAGTTGACCTACATGCTAGTCTTATTGCATTAACATTGTCCCTGAATGTTAATACTCGACTAGCAATGATTTAGAGTAGTGTTCCCTATATCATCTCACTATCGATTCAACTAACCGATTGATATAGGTGAGAACCATCTACTCAAGGACATTATTATACTTAGTTTATTTGACACTAATACAAGTAAGTATAATAACCAAAAAACCAAATGCCTTTATTTATATAAAAATATGATACAATAAGTCCATAATACATTCATCAAATGATTGGCTCTACGGCTCTAGCTAACATGCTTCCCGCACCAACATTCTCTCCCTTTTTTATTATGGCAATACGGTTTAAAGTTAAGTAAAATATAACAATAAATAAAGGAATTTAAGCATAAGAATAAATACAATGATTTGTAAAAAAACTCCCTTATGCTCCCGTTTTTATAAAAATTATGTTTAACTCTTAACTTTTAACTTTTCTCTCCCCTTTGACATCTATCGAAAAGGAGAGAAGGTTGTTTGACAAACGAGTTTTTACTTTGTTTAATTTGAAGCCCCCTGAAGGGTAGTACTTAGCTAAATTTAGCTTTGAAAATAATTTCTTTAAAAAATATTTAGCTAAATTAGAAAATTTTTAAAAATATTTATCTTTTTCAATAAAAACTTAGATAAACTTAAGCTTTGAAAATTACTTAGCTGGAAAAAACTTAGCTAAATTTTAGCTTTGAAAATAATTGTTCGGACAAACATTTAGCTAAACTCTTTGAAAAACTTTGTTATGCCCCAGAGAAGTTCCTACCGACAAAATTTCGACAGCATCTCCCCTGTACCGATGATAATCTGAGGCATATATACATATATCCACAAGCATACTCATTAGCAATATACAACAGCCCAAACGCTGGATGAAAACACAACCACGCAGTTTAATAGCAGTCCACTCTGCTAAAACAAAAGAACAACGGAAATCACAAAACAACCATCACAAAATCACAAAATATCCACATGCGAGCCGGCCCGGCTTGACACAATACCAACAATTCAAAATGCACGCAACCGCAAGACTAAGTTTCAAGTCCACATTAAAATTATTACAGAATCAAGTTCATGAAATCAAAGAAAAACAAAACCTCAACAAAACCCGAAAGTCTATACTCGTATGTGATGTGGGACTGGTAGTCAGGATCCTCCAAGCGCTCTTGTATCATCTACCTGCCATCTAGCGAAATAAACCAATTTACGGGTGGTGAGTACTTAGACTCAGCGGGTAATAGAAAGATAGTGCATGAACATAATAAATAACTAGAGATACAAAGGTATATAGTCTCATAGGGAAAATAGCAGATACTAAAGTGATATCATAATAATGTCCATACCTGAAACTATATCCTAAGCTAGTAAAATCAGAAGTAGAACAACTCTACTACAGAGCTACTCATAGCTACAAGGGCAACATGTGAGGTATATACACATTACCAATAAGTAAGTCAGTCTAAACACATACAACAGATATATATATCTCAACATATGTAAACATATCAGCATAAATAAGCAACAGCAGCAAAAGTAAGCAACAATATCAGCGGTATAATATTAACAGTATATGGACGGATGGTCATTCCACCCACCTCTCTACACCACGACCCTTGTATGGTCGAGAGGCCAATCGATGATAATTGTACCACTCAAAGGCCTCCACTACTCTCGAGTGACCGAATGGACAAGAGTTGAGTAGCTATCTAGCTATAAAGCGAAGAGGGTCCCTGCTGCTCGCAACTCCAGCTACCACTACCTATGAGTGGCCGAGTGCGGCACGACAGGACAAGCGACATCTCCACCAGCTACCACTACCCATGAGTGGCCGAGTGTGCGACGCAGCCCGACGACTCACTCACCCACAAGGGTGATGTGGTCGCCTGCATGCATGTAATGACATGATATGCATGATGCAACAGTCATAATATATATAAACAAAAATCAGGCATGCTACATGAAACCAGCATGCTCAATAAGGTATGCAAACATACAACATTCATGTTTGATTACAGCTAACTTATCATTAACTCCTCAATCAATCTCTTAAATGGTGATTTTCATAACCACTTTATACCTACCAATTTATCCTCTTAAATTTTACCATGCGATCTCCAAATAAATTCCAAAAAATTTCTAAAAATTTTGGAAAAATCCAATAAGGCTATTTCTCAAATAACCTTATTATTTAATTTGTGATATCTTACAACTTTGTCAAGTATTTAGCTTTCAATAAAAGTTAATAAAAACTTAGCTTTAATACTTAGCTTTATAGAGGTTTAAAAAAAGACTTAGTTAAAAGTACTTAGCTTAAAAAAGATTTTCATTAAAGCTTAGTTTTAAAATTTTGATAAAAACTGAGTTAAGTATTTAACTTTAAAAAAAAGTTGATAAAACCTTAGTTAAGTACTTATCTTAAAAAGCTTTTGATAAAAATAATGTAGCTTTAAAAATATTTTGATAAATACTTAGCTTTAAGAATATTTTGATAAAAACTTAGCTTTTAAAAATATTTTGATAAAAACTTAGTTTTAAAAATATTTTGATAAAAATACTTAGCTAAGTAAATGATTTCTTTGAAAAATACTTAAAAATACTTTACCCAAAACTTAGTTTCTGTCTTTTCAAAAATAATTTATTTTCCTTTTCAAAAATAATTTATTTTCTTTTTCAAAAATAATTTTTTTTTATAAATTAAACTTCATCTTTCATAAGTATTTTGAACTTTTGAAAAGTTTAACTTTTAAAATCAATATTTAACAAAATAAAAATTAATGTCTTAACCTTTCTTTCACTCCTCCTTAATTAAAGCCAAAACTGTTTGAGGATTCTAGAGTCCAAGGATATAATATAAACATAAAAGTTATTATTTATTTTCCTAATTTTTCATCTCACTCATTCTATGTTGTCAAGAATGTTCAGCTTATGAGTGCGTGTGAGATATAGTTAAGTTAAGTTGATTTTATCTTTAACTTTGATAAATATTTATGATATTGAAGTATATTTCAAAAATAATTTAAGTTAAATTTAGATTTTTAAAAATACTGAATTTGAGATTTTAAGTTTGAATTTGAAAATATTTATATTTGGGTAATTACATTTTAAAACATTTTGAACAATATTAAAAATAATTATGATTAAGCTTTTGAAAATTAAATCACTTGAAAACAATTAACTTTGATTAAAAATTGAAATTAATTATGCTTTAAAACTAATTAACTTTTTGAAATAACTTATGATTTGAAAATAATTATAATTTAATTATGATTTAAAAGTAATTAACATTTTAAAATTAATTATAATTTAAAATAATTATAATTATGATTTAAAAATAATTAAAATTTTAAAATTAATTATGATTAGAAATTAATTATATTAATTATGATTTGAAAATAATTAATATATTAAAATTAATTGTTATTAGAAATTAATTATATTAATAATGATTTGAAAATAATTAATATATTAAAATTAATTGTTATTAGAAATTAATTATATTAATTATATTATTAATTAAAATGATTTTGTTTAATTGAATTAATTTTTGTTAACTTAATTGAGTTTAATTAATTTGGATTTGGTTAACTACCTTATATTTTAGATTTCCAATCAGGAGATCTTAATAGTTTTGTGAGATGGTTAATTTAATCTTCAATTTAAATTTCAATCTAAGAATTGATTAACATTTTGAGTTAGAATAAGGTTTAACAGTTAGTCAATTAAATATCTATTTCAATAATTAGCTTCCAGGTTATGGCGAGGTACTAGGCCTTCTTGAGTATGGAATCTTCCATCACTTCTAGACAAAACCTTTTAAAGAAATTGAATATTTAATTTCCTTTCTAAAAATCCTAGGTCTAACTAGTCAAGTATGAATCAAGACTAAGTCCTTATTTACACTAGTATAAGCATGAATAATAAAAAATAGTAAATCAAACATTAGACAATTCTATTTTATAATAAAAATGATCTGTTTATTGGCTCCCCCTGGATCATAACCTCGACAGGGTTTATCAAGGTAGTAGATTTGATCCTTGGGGACCCAATATTGTCCAACTTGATTAATCAAGTTTGACTTGGGGACTCATACTTGGTTAATTTTCTATTTGTTCTGTTGACCAGAGATAAGTATGATTTGAATTTGTATTTAGTATTGTATCCAAGTTCGAATCGATTGTATACAGTCTTTTGTTTTCCAAGAATCAGATCAAGATTCTTGGAACCCAAGGTGAACTGTTCCAATGTTCCCTTTAGTTCCTTGACTTGATCTTTCAGACTGGAATTTTCTTTCTCAAGCTGTTGAACTTGAGTTAAAGTTTCAGTTTGAATAGGTTCGGTCAAGGGGCTTGGGCTAGTCATTTCCTTAGGATTGTTACCTCCTTTTGGAGTGACTTGACTTGGATATTTGACTTAGCTAATTTGTGTTAGATATAATTATCCCTATTAGGTGGACTTATTTGTAAGTTGTACACGTGAATACGATCTGAACCCTTTAAAGTAATCTAACTTATGTCTAGTGAATTTTAGGTAATTAGATGTGGATCTCATATATGTAGAACCTATAGTCTCACATCTATTATCATCTATTTGATGATAATAGATATTCAGTATATATGGACTTATAGTCCCACATCTATTATTATCGATTGACTGATAATAGATGTTCAATATATATAGGGTTAGTCCCCAGAGGATTAGGCATCTTTGAGACATCTCTTCGTTCCCCATTGACGAAGAGGATTTGGCGCTGTCAACCCTAACTCCTCTGGAAGGCCAACCTTCTTCTCCTTCTTCCTCTTCCTCAGGATTGTTGGATCAGCGAGCTCTATACGAAGAACAATGACAATTCCGTTGCATTCAGGTTCTTTGTAATTACAGTATTTACTTTCTTATATCATGTTCTCGATGAAATTAGATATTCTTGTTCTTGTATTTTCTATATGTGAATTCTTTATATTCCATGTGGCTTAGGATTTACAAGAACTTTCAATTGGTATCAGAGTCATGACTCTGTTTTATCATTTTCATGGTATTAAATGTTGAGTTTTATGTCGATCTTTATTTTTTGTATACTAGATCAAGGTTTCCTAGTATAACATAATTTTTTGATCATTGAAAATCATATAAGAGAAAACTAGGATGAGCTTGGTTGTCGAGTTTTTCATGTTTCTGCTAAGAATACGAAGAACGACGAAAATTATCACTATTTAACCTAATTTTAGGTAAAATTATGATGATTCAATCGATTGATTTAGTCGATCAATTGATTATCACGTCAAAAATTTGAACAGAATCAATAGAAATTGATTATGAGTTTTTTTAAAAAATTTATTTCTTTCCTTAAAGTTGCGATGGAATCAATTGGTAATCGATTAAGTTTTTAATATTTTTTTCTTAATCGTTTGAATGTTAGTTTTTTTCATTAAGCTCTGGTTTTAATCGATAAAGTTTTTTTTTTCTTTTAGTCTGATTGAATGATTTCGTGAAACAGTTAGTGTTTCATGCATGTAATACTATTTTATGTGAATGCATTAAAAAGAATTTATAATATACTATTTAAACGTGAAACAGTGTACAGAAAGTTTTTTTTATAATTATGCATAAATAATTAAATTAATTGATTCATCATCAATCTTAATAAGGTTTATTTTAATCAATTAATATTTACAGTGAATCATTGCATGCATGTAGCCGTGCATGAATATTTAATGCAATGATTAACCGATTAAATAGTATTTATCATACTATTTAATTATAGAACTTTAAAAGATTTTAACTTCGTAAGTATGGTTCTATAGAATTATGTAGTTATATAAAATAGATTTTCGGATTGATTGAGATAATCAATTAAATTATACCAATCGATTGTCATAAAGTATTAATCGATTAATAAACTTAATTTTATATCGTTAAGGTTGATTAAGTAATTTCGATTCGAATTAAATTCCTAGAATTTTCTTGAGTCTATCCATATAACGTACTACTAAGTTGAACTAATGTGTCGACCCAAAGGAAGATACCTTAAGTAAGTTTAGTGCATTTTGTGTTGGTAGACGTATATCTATGCTAAAAGTAATCGGCCCAAAGGAAGATTACTTTTATACCAAATATATGCATAAGGTAGTTTATAATTATAAAACAAAATATTATTTTGTTCAGATCATGCACAAAATATGTCGGCCCAAAGGAAAGTATATTATATGACCGATTAAGGTTGTTGTAAGCTATGAACCAAAATATAACTCATATAAAGTATCATATTATGCGCACAATGTGTCGATCCAAAGGAAGACACATTGTGTTGCCAATTAAAGTTTGAGTTATATTAGATGATATTGCTAACAAATATTGTGTCGGCCGAAAGGAAGACATATTATGTTGTACTTGGTATCTCATAAAGAGCTCATTTATATGCATTTAAAATTTTATTTTCATAATTTTATATTACTTATATGTTCTTGGCTTTAGTCAAATCGTGAGCTTAAACAAATTTCTTTCTTTAATTTCAGTGCAATCTGTAACTGCCAACATTAATAATATCCCAATACTAACTGATTCGAATTTTGCTGAATGGAAAGAATACATGACCGTAGTCTTAGGCTGCATGGACTTAGACTATACATTAAGGAATAATCGCCCCGCACCTCTGACCAGTGCTAGCACTATAGAGCAGAGGGATAAATTTCAACTGTGGGAGAAATCAAATCGTGTGTGTCTGAGTATCATGAAACTTTCCATACTGGCACTAATAAAGGGTTCAATAACAGAGGTAGAAGATGCTAGGAGTTTCCTAGACCAATTAGCAGACCGATTCACCTCAAATGAAAAGGTCGAGACTACCACACTTCTTACAAAGTTGGTAACCATACGGTATAATGGTAAAGGAAACATAAGGGAGTACATTATGGAGATGTCCAATATAGCGACAAGTCTGAAAGTACTAAAACTTGATATGTCTAAGGGTATGTTAGTGCATTTCGTCTTGTTGTCTCTGCCTGCACGATTCACTCCTTTTAAGATATCGTATAAAACTCAAAAGGAAAAGTGGGCATTGAATGAGTTTATTGCCCAATGCGTGCAAGAGGAGGGGAGACTAAAGATTGAGACATCTGAGAGTGCTCACTTAGCATTTGGTTCTCAAAGTACGAGCAAGAAATGAAAGCGGATCAATAACAAAGGAAAAGAAAAATAAATTGCAGATTCTGGAGACAATGGTCATAAGGAGCACAAGAAGCAGGATAAGGAATCCACTTGTTTCTTTTGCTAGAAGAAAATTGTTAGTTAGAGCCCTAGAGCCAATTATTTGATGATTGTATTATGGACTTGTTGTATCATATTCTTATATAAATAAAGACATTTGTTTTTTGTTATTATACTTACTTGTATTGGTGCCAAATAAACTAAGTATAATAGCGTCCTTGAGTAGAAGGTTCTGATCTATATCAATCGGTTAGTTGAACCGATAGTGAGATGATATAGGGAATACTACTCTTAATCATTCCTAGTCGAGTATTAACATTCAGGGACAATGTTAATGCAATAAGACTAGCATGTAGGTCAACTCGATGACTTGATCTCACAAGTCATGGATATAGAGATATCAAGTTGACACATGGGTATGCATTGGAGAATGTATACTGAATGACCCGCCATGAGAAAGTATCATGGATCGTTATATGAGTGTCATATATTTTCTCATGTGGCTATTAGTATGACTACTAGTCCTTGGACCTGAAGTCACCATAGATCCCTACATAAGGAGTTATGTACTTTGGTTTCGTCAAACGTCACCCGTAACTGGGTGGACTATAAAGGCGATTACTGGGTATGTAACGAATTATGCAGAGGGATGTGAGTAATGTAGATGGGATCTATCCCTCCTATATGACGGGAGCGACATCGATATTCTTGATAGAGTGAGACCACAAAGTGCATGGCCATGCCCAAATGAGTCAATATGAGATATTGAGCTCATTTGATTTAGTGAGTCTACTTGGAGATCAAGATTTAGATTGGTCAGAGGATGACACGGTCTATGCCTCACATTGATCAATCTAGATGTCTAGGATAGAAGGACACTTGTCATATATTGTGAAGAGTCACAATTAGTAGTCACAAGGTGATGTTGGATCTCAACATTCTTGTAACTTGGGTAGTAATGATGTGTTGCTAGATACCGCTCATTACTTATGCTCCTAAATGGGTTTAGGGGCATTGCCAACGTTACAAGAACCTATAGGGTCACACACTAAGGACAATTAGATGGAGATTAGGTTCATATGATGAACCAAGAGGATTGGATTCATTTGATGAATCAAATTGGATTAAGATTAATCCTAAATGGGCTAATTAAGTTGGACTCAAATTGATTCATGTGTTCAATGAGTCTAATTTAGATTATGACTCATTGAATCAATTTAATTAAATGAATTAGATTCATTATATTAAATTGACTTGAATTAAATGGTTGGATTAGATCAACCATGAGAGAGATTAAGTCAAGTTTAACTTGACTTGAGAGGAAGAGGAAGAGGAAGAATCAAGTTTGACTTGACTTTATGCCACATCATTTGTGACTTGGCATTAAGTGGCCAATGATGATATGCCACATCATCATTGTTGATACAGTCTGATTTGACTGTTGTTTTGATGTTGACACTGATTTAAGTTTGTATCAGATATTGATTAAACTCAGACTGATTAATGATCAAGGTTGATCATGAGGAGAGGAAAAGTCCAAGTACGGATACTTGGCACGCGAAGTCGGAGAGGGCTCGGTAACTCGTTCTCCGGACTAGGTCAGAGAGGGCTCGGTAACTCGTTCTCTGGACCGGACTAGGTCAGAGAGGGTTCGGTAGCTCGTTCTCTGGACCGGACGAAGTCGGAGAGGGCTCGGTAGCTCGTTCTCCGGACTAGGTCAGAGAGGGCTCGGTAGCTCGTTCTCTAGACCGGACTAGGTCAGAGAGGGCTCGGTAGCTCATTTTCTGGACCGGACGAAGTCGGAGAGGGCTCGGTAGCTCGTTCTCCGGACTAGGTCAGAGAGGGCTCGGTAGCTCGTTCTCTGGACCAGGAAGACGTTAGGGTTTAGGGCTGGGAAGCTCTAAAACTAACTCAGGGAGATTGGATCGGTCAACAGACCGATCCAGTGATACTCTGTGTGACTGGATCGGTCGACAGACCGATCCAGTGATACTTGAAGTCTCTGATCGGTCTATGGACCGATCAGAAACCACATAGAAACCACACAGAGAGTTTCTGTGGGTTATCTGATCGGTCTGTGGACCGATCAGTAACCACACAGAAGCATTCTGTGGGTTTTCTGATCGGTCTACAGACCGATCAGAAAGCGATCAGAAAGAAGCGATCAGACTCAAAGCGAGAAGGTGGATCGGTCTGTGGACCGATCCACCCATAGGCTGATCGGTCCACAGACCGATCAGACTCCTTCCAGACCGATCAGGATGAGGCCTGATCGGTCCAGAGAGCTATGGATCGGTCTGTTGACCGATCCAAAACTTGTCGTTTGTATTCTGCTGTTTTTCTGCAACTTCTGATTTCTCTGAACTAACAATCTTCTGTGAGCTTTTTGAGTTACAAGTTGCAGGTATCATGACGATGCTTGAATTCAAATTAAGGTCTATCAGAGGAATAAGACAAAATGGTTTTTCTACTGAGCTTGGCTGCAAATGGTGCATTTGAAGCATCAACGGATACTGGTGATCTGGGTATGTTCTTGCTACAATCAGCTTGACTCCTTGGCATTGGTTCGAGCTCAGAAGACACCAGTGAAGACCATGGATGGTATTGGTGTGAGTTCAGAGGACCAGATGAGGAGGAGGAGTGATTGGCGACGCCTGAATTGATTGCAGTGATTCGATACAGGTTGCAGCGATTCTATGCAGCTTGCAGTGATTCGATGCAGGCAAACGCAGTGAAGAAAGCAGAGAAATAAGAAGGAGGAAGAAGAGAGGTTGAAACCGATTTTTTTTTGGTATTGCAAACTCTCTGTCGTCGATTAAGCAAGAGTGCCGTGTGGAGCTCTTGGCTGAGGGTCCGCTTCTTTAAGCTCTGCTTTCATTGTGGCTGTAAGTTAATTGTGCATTCATTGTAGCCACCAAATCCTGTAAGTCTTGTGCTTCATTTAAATCCTTTTGAGAATTTGTGGAGAGGTTTTCTCCACCGAGAAGGAGAAATACTTAGCCGGAATCTGTCCGGGGGTTGATCTACCGAAAGATCAAGGGATCGTCCACCTTACGGACACGTCGAGGAGTAGGGGCAAGTTATCCCCGAACCGTGTACATCATTGTGTTAGTGGTGTTTTGTTTTCTTCCTTGTATTAGTTTGTTTTTGCTTATTTCCGCTGTGCTAACAAAGTTCTGGAAGAAAATTTGTGTAAGTTTGCGAAGAGGCTATTCACACCCCCCTCTCTAGCCATCCGAAGGTCCTAACAAGTGGTATCAGAGCTTGGCGCTCTTCATCCGGACTAACACCCTAAAGAGCAAGAAGATGGCTATGAAGGAAGGCTTTAGCACCAATCGTCCACCCTACTTCGACGGAGCGGATTTCCAATATTGGAAGAGCTGCATGGAGAATTACCTCAAGACCGACATCTCCATGTGGTTCTCGGTCAAGGAAGGGTTCACACCTCCAAAGGACGAAGAAGGTAAGGAACTAGACTCGTCAAGGTGGTCCGCCGAGTAAACCCGCAAAGGACAAGCCGATGCCAAGGCAGTGGTAACCCTACAATGTGGGCTAGCCAAAGATCAACTCGTCAAGGTAGGTCCAGTTACGAGCGCAAAAGATTTGTGGAACAAGCTCATCGAGCTCCAAGAAGGAACCCGAGACTCTCGGATCGCCAAGAGAGACTTGTTCCTAAACCAACTACAAAACCTAACCATGAAGGAGAACGAAACGGTAAGTGAACTACACGGAAGGTTCAAAGAGATCCTCAATGGTCTTCATTCCGTGGATGAACGTGTAGAGAATCGCGATCTCGTAAGGTATGCACTCAAAGCCTTTCCAAGGAATGCCTTGTGGTCATCTATGGTAGATGCCTACAAGGTTTCCAAGGACCTTTCAATTGTTAAGTTAGATGAATTTTTCTGTGAAATGGAACTTCATGAACTTGCTAACAAAGGTCAAAAAGAGAAAGGTATTGCCTTAGTTGCAGGAGAAAAGAGCAAGGATGGAAGAAGAAAGAAAGAAAAGAAGAAGGAGAAAGAGATCCCTACATCCTCATCCTCCTCCGAGTCCGATGATGAAGGTGGATCATCATCAAGCGAGATGACCAACTTTGTAAGGAGGATCATGAGAAGAAGCCGGAGATACAAAGGGAAAGGTAAATCTGTTGATCAAAATATTGATAAGACTAACGTTACTTGTTATGAGTGTAGCAAGAAAGGACACTATCGGATCGAGTGTCCAAAACTCAAGAAGAAGGAGGAAAGGGCCAAGAAGAAGAAAGCTCTCAAAGCTACTTGGGATGAATCCTCCTCAAGCTCATCGGAGGAAGAGAAGAAGGAGAAAAGCACACGTCAACTAGCGCTCATGGCAAGGGAGGAACCAGATTCCGGAAGTGATGGTGACACAAGTGACACGTCAGCCGCGGCTTCATCATCTTCGGATGATGAAGAGGTAACTTCTCCGCATTTAGAAAAATGCTATAGGACTATTGCTCATTTGTCTACATTGCTTAAGAAATCAAAATCTGAAATTAAATCATTAAAAGAAGAAGTAGAACACTTGAAGACTCTTAGGGAAGATGAGGTCGATGACCTACATCAAGAGCTTCTTGAGGATGAAAACAAAGCTTTAAAAAGTGAAGTTGAGAAACTCAAGAAAATGCTTGAGAAATTCTCAACTAGCTCTAAGACCTTAGACATGATTCTAAATGCCCAAAGGGCGGTCTACAACAAAGCCGGGTTAGGATATCAACCCAAAGAGTCTAGTTTCATTTCACTAGTGTCTAGAACCCAATTTCATAGATCACATGCTTCTAGGGTTCATGAGACTAGGAAGGGTGTAACCAAGGCATGGGTTCCTAGGTCTTACATTGTAGATGCATTAGGTCCCAAGATTTGGGTACCTAAAACATCTATCTTTCGTGTCTTGTAGGCATTTGTCGAGGGGGAGCATCTATCAACTTGGTTTGTTGATAGTGGATGCTCCAAGCACATGACCGGGGACAAGTCACTCTTTACTACCCTTCAAAACAAAAATAGAGGTAATGTGTCTTTTGGTAATAATGGTAGCCTTAAGGTTATAGGAGTTGGAGATATTCATATATCCGAATGTCTCCAAATCAGAAATGTCCTTCTAGTCAAGGGGATGACTTTTAATCTCCTAAGTGTCAGCCAATTGTGTGATACGGGTTACACAATTGAGTTTCACTCAAGTCAATGTCTGGTCAAACACATTGACACACTTGACACGGTACTAGTAGGCACAAGAGTAGATAACATTTATCAAGTATCGTTTAAAAGTGCTACTAATGCTTCTGCTAAGTGTTTCATGTCAAAAGAAGAAGAATCATGGTTGTGGCATAGAAGATTGGCCCACGTAAACATGAAGAACATTCGAAAGATGGCCAACAAAGGATTAGTGCGAGACTTACCAAGCATCAAGTATCAAAAGACAAAACTATGTGATGCATGTCAAAAGGGTAAGCAAACAAAAGCGGCTCATAAAGGTAAAAGCGCTGTAAATACATCTACTGCTTTAGATTTATTGCATATGGATTTGTTTGATTGCAGTAATGTTATTTCATTGAATGGAAGTACATATTGTTTAGTGATCATTGATGATTTTACTAGATATACATGGACCTTCTTTTTGAAAAATAAGGATCAAACCATAGATGTTTTTGTTTCTTTTTGTAGAAGAACTGAAAATGAAAAATCAACAACAATTAAAACAATTAGAAGTGATCATGGTGGAGAATTTCAAAACCATAGGTTTTTAGAATTTTGTCAAGAAAAAGGATATAAATATGAGTTCTCTACTCCAAGGACCCCACAACAAAATGGGGTTGTGGAGAGAAAGAACCGAGTCTTGCAAGAGGCAGCACGAAGCATGCTCAATGAGTACTCACTACCGAGCTACTTATGGGCTGAAGCGGTAAATACCGCTTGCTATGTGCAAAACCGAGTCTTGATACATAGGTTTTTAGGAAAGACTCCCCATGAACTTTGGTTTGGGAAACCTCCTACAATTAAACATCTTAGGGTGTTTGGTTGTAAGGTGTTTATCTTGAACACCAAGGATCATCTTGGAAAGTTCACGGCTAAGGCTGATAAAGGGATACTAGTCGGGTACTCTCTCACCAGCAAAGCCTATCGAGTCTACAACAGTAGGACTAAATTGATTGAAGAGTCCTCTGATGTAGCATTTGAAAAAATCCCTAAATCAAATGATCAATCAAGGGATGTAGGAAAAATTCAATTTGAACTTAGAAATCTAAGTTTAAATGACCAAAACATAGAAAGAGTCGAAGTTGACTCCGATGACGGTGAGCAAAGGCAAGAGAGGACTCAGTCTGATCCTTTACCTGATACTGAGCCCTTGCCTGTGTCTAGTGAGACCATTCATGAGGCACCGCCAACACCAAGGCAATCTAGGATAGCCTCTAGTCATCCCCAAGACCAAATTGTGGGAGACATTCAACAAGGGGTTAGGACTAGATCATTCTTTAGAAATGAGTCTAATGAGGTCACCTTGATCTCAGAAATCGAACCAAAATTAGTTGATGAGGCATTGCACGATCCTGATTGGATCATAGCTATGCAAGATGAGTTAGGTCAATTTGAAAGGAGCCAAGTGTGGACTTAGTTCCTAGACCTAAGAAGACCACCATTATTGGAACCAAATGGGTCTTCAAAAATAAGTTAAACCAAAAGGGAGAAGTAGTAAGAAACAAGGCAAGACTTGTAGCCAAGGGCTATAGTCAAGTCGAAGGCCTCGATTATGATGAGACTTATGCTCCCGTGGCTCGATTAGAATCCATTCGCTTAATGCTAGCTTTTGCTGCATATAGAGACTTCAAGCTCTATCAAATGGACGTTAAATCAGCCTTCTTAAATGGTTTCATTAAAGAAGAGGTCTATGTTGAACAACCACCGGGGTTTGTGAATATCGAAGCTCCAAACCACGTGTACAAGCTCAAGAAAGCTCTTTATGGGCTTAAACAAGCACCTCGAGCTTGGTACGAAAGGTTGTCAAATTACCTATTCGAAAAGGATTTTGTAAGAGGTCAAATAGACCCAACACTGTTTCTGCGTAGAGATGGTGAAAACATATTTGTAGCCCAGGTGTATGTCGATGACATAATTTGTGGCTCAAATAACAAGGGTTATTTGAATGAATTTATCACTCACATGGAAAGTGAGTTTGAAATGAGTCTTGTGGGAGAATTGACATTCTTCCTTGGACTTGAAATCAAACAAACTCGAGATGACATTTATGTCCATCAAACAAAATACACTCAAGAGATGCTCAAGAAATTCAAAATGAGTGACTCTAAGGAAGTATCCACTCCAATGGCGACAAACACTCGCCTTGACAATGATGAGAGTGGAAAACCAGTTGATCTAACGCAATATAGAAGCATGATTGGTAGTCTTCTATATCTCACAGCTAGTAGACCGGACATACTTTTTGCTGTGGGCATGTGCGCTAGATATCAAGTCTGTGCCAAGGAATCTCATTTAATTGCAGTTAAGAGAATATTGAGATACCTTAAGGGCACAATTAGAGTAGGTCTATGGTATCCTCGTACAGAGTCTTTTGACTTGATAGGCTATACCGACTCCGATTATGCTGGGTGCAAATTAGATCGGAAAAGCACTAGTGGAGGTTGCCAATTTTTAGGTTCATCATTATTTAGTTGGTCAAGTCGGAAGCAACATTGTGTTGCTCTCTCCACGACCGAGGCTGAATACATTGCCATGGGAGAGAGTGTATCACAATTGTTGTGGATGATCCACACTCTAGAGGATTATGGGCTTTCGTATAAGGGAGTGCAAGTGTTGTGTGACAACATCAGCACAATAAACCTAACAAAAAACCCAGTCCATCATTCAAGGACCAAACATATTGAAGTGCGTCACCACTTCATTAGAGATCACGTAGCTAGGGGAGACATTGTACTCACCTATGTTGAGTCAAAGTCAAACCTAGCCGATATTTTCACCAAACCTCTTCCGGAAAATGAATTTAGTCATTTGAGGAGAGAATTGGGAATGTGTATGGCTCAATAGGCCATTAGGACTTCATCATGATCAATAAGGACAATTAAAATAACAAGAGAAATAGGGAAATTAATTTGGGCAACTTGGGAACATCTCACACAAACTATAAGGTTTAACAAATGATTTTTGTTTGCTAGAAATGGGGTGAGATGCTAGGATCAGCCGAATTATTAAAAATGTATCATGCATCCCTTGAATAATTAGGTTGAAGAGACATAAATTGAGTATGGGGAAGACCATTACATAATTCATGTGTATTTGGTTCCTAGATCTTACTCATATATTCCAACCAAGGAAACTTGGTTGGACCTTTACCTAGAAATTATGAAACTTTGGTTGATGGACTGTTTGATACACTTGAACGATGCTTTTCATGATTTTGATTGATACTAGGACAAGTCCTTGAAAGAATGATAGCAAGTTGGTTATATTTTGACAAACTTGAAACTGAAATAACAAAGGTCAACAATTTCAGTTTTCAGGTGTTTTCTAAATGTCTACAACTTTAGGGCTATAAACAAGTTCAGACCATAATTTTTAGGTAATCATTATGCGTGTAGATCCTCCAGGTTCTAGGTTCTGAACTTGGAAGTTTTCCTAGACAAACTTCCACGAACTATCGAAGATCTCTATGAATTTCAGTTACTGAAATTACTAATTTCTGTTACTGAAATTACTGGAGAGACAGACACTGATCGGTCTACGAACCGATCAGGTCAGCCTGGCACGCTACTGATCACTTTCTGATCGGTCTACAGACCGATCAGGGAGTTCCCTGATCGGTCCGGAGATCGATCAGATCAAATCCGGTACGCAGAGGACTAGATCATTTCCTGATCGGTCTGCAGACCGATCAGGAAGTTCACTGATCGGTCCGGAGACCGATCAGGGAAATCTGGCACAAAGGGGGCATCACCTTCTGATCGGTCTACAGACCGATCAGAAGGTTCTGATCGTCTTCTGATCGGTCTGCAGACCGATCAGGATGTTCCTGGATCGGTCCATGGACCGATCAGGAGGCTCCTAATACCTCCTGATCGGACAACCGTCCGATCATTTCATCAACTGTACACCCATCAGCAAACCCTTAAAACTTCCCGATCCTTTCTTTTCCTCTTTCACGCGGAACCCTAGCCGACTCTTCCCTTCCCTCACCCCTTCTCTTGTCTTTGCACGCCGGAACCCTAGCCGAAGTTCTAGCCCTTCGAAGCTCTAGCCAAAAGTTCAATGGCACCAAGGTAACTCCCTTCTCTAGAACTTTGGCATTTCGATTTCATTTCTCACATATCTGTGGTTGTTGTTTCGGGTGGCTCCGGTGCTCATTTACTTCCCATTGTATCCCATTGTTAACATCTTAGAAAGAAACCAGTGGGTGAGGGGACCTCTAAGTCACCTGAGAAGTCGAAGTCTAAGGGTCCTTCCAAACCTCAACCATCTCTCTCCGGGAGATTCCCGAACCACAATTTTGAGGAAGCCTTTAGACAAAGAACTTTTAAGTTACTCCCTTGTAGGTCTGTAGATCGTAAATTTATGGACGAATTTTGTCCAACTGTGTCTGAAACCGTTGCCTACTACAAACTTGACTCACTTGTCTACTTAGAACGGGATATCAACTATGACTTGGTCTCTGAATTTTATAACAACCTTCATCAGACTAACGATGTAGGTTATAAAACAAGAGTTGCTAAGCGGACTCTTGATTTCAGTTTCTCATCCTTCTTTGACTATCTCGATTGTCGGAGGTGTTCCGGTAATGTCTTTTCGATATTTCCTGATTTACCAGATCCTTTACCTCCACCTTTTGATATCTCACCTGACAATATTTATGAGTACTTCTTCAGACATCCTAGACAAGGCCTTGATGAGCTAAATGTTGACTTCCCTACTTTTGCAGCCTTGAGATTATCTCCTCAAGACTACATTCTTTTTAAAATTGTCACAAACTGCCTTCTGCCTATCACATCTAAACCATTGTCTGAGATCCGGCCATATCATTGCTTGATGCTTTATGGTTTGCGTCGGCGTCTCGATTTTGACATCATATCTAGCATCTACTCTTCGATCATCTCCTATAGTGAGCCGAGCGGCTACACTGTTTATATGCCTTATGGGCATATAATTACAGATTGGCTCGAGACCCTTCAGATAGATGTCTCTAAGGGCAGAATAGTCAAGATGGTCAGACAGGATTGCAGACTTGGGAAGCGGGCATTTTCCAAGTCTGGAATCATAGGACAAAATGGGGATGTTTGGTGGAAGGATGGGAGAGCTCTAGGTGAGTTACCATGGAGACCTCCACGACAGGTTGCAGCTGCTCCTGTTGCTGCTCCTCCTGCTGCTGACGATGGAGAGGCCGATCCTGATCTGCGCTGGCAGATCGCCGAGCTGGAGAGTCGCTTTGATCGACACGACGAGCTGCTGGTTGTTGAGCTTCACGGGCTACGCGTCCGGATTGACCAGCGCTACGATGATTTACGCAGTCAGCAGCTGGCGACCCATCAGGCGATTATGGATTGGATGGCCAAATACCCACCTCCGCAGGATTTCCCGGGCTATCCATCTTCGAGCAGCGGCATGCCACCTCAGGGACCCTTTCCTCCCACTGATGTTGCTGATGTTCCTCATGATGAGGAAGCTGATTGATACACTCTGTTCTACGGTGTCGGTTTGACTGTCTATGTTTTTGGATGTTGTTTGTTGAATTTTTATGTCTGACCTGGATGCTTGTTCATTTCATCTATGTATGCTGTTTATTTTCATTCTTTATGTTTCACTCTTTATTGGTTTTTAATATGCTGTTCATATGCCGTGTCTTGTGTGTCTCTTATTTCCTTATCACTCACTTATAATACACTTAGAGGGTGTTCTAGGTGAATTAAGAAACAAACAGTATGGGTTAAGGGGGAGTTTTTTTTAACAGTTTTCTTGCCTATTTCGCACCTTTTCGGTGTTTGACAAAGGGGGAGAGAATAGTTAAGTTTAGAGATAAATGGAAGTTTGGTTTTAGGGGGAGGATCTTGATTCCCCTATCCTTACATGATGTTGTATCTGTATTAGGGGGAGGATCTTGATTCCCCTAAAATTAGGGAAATATGAACATTTCTGATCTAAACTTAAATCGTGTTGTCAAACAACAAAAAGGGGGAGATTGTTGATACAGTCTGACCTGGCTGTTGTTTTGATGTTGACACTGATTTAAGTTTGTATCAGATATTGATTAAACTCAGACTGATTAATGATCAAGGTTGATCATGAGGAGAGGAAAAGTCCAAGTACGGATACTTGGCACGCGAAGTCGGAGAGGGCTCGGTAACTCGTTCTCCGGACTAGGTCAGAGAGGGCTTGGTAGCTCGTTCTCTGGACCGAACTAGGTCAGAGAGGGCTCGGTAGCTCGTTCTCTGGACCGGACGAAGTCGGAGAGGGCTCGGTAGCTCGTTCTCCGGACTAGGTCAGAGAGGGCTCGGTAGCTCGTTCTCTGGACCGGACTAGGTCAGAGAGGGCTCGGTAGCTCGTTCTCTGGACTGGACGAAGTCGGAGAGGGCTCGGTAGCTTGTTCTCCGGACTAGGTCAGAGAGGGCTCGGTAGCTCGTTCTCTGGACCAGGAAGACGTTAGGGTTTAGGGCTGGGAAGCTCTAAAACTAACTCAGGGAGATTGGATCGGTCAACAGACCGATCCAGTGATACTCTGTGTGACTGGATCGCTCGACAGACCGATCCAGTGATACTTGAAGTCTTTGATCGGTCTATGGACCGATCAGAAACCACACAGAAACCACACAGAGAGTTTCTGTGGGTTATCTGATCGGTCTGTGGACCAATCAGTAACCACACAGAAGCATTTTGTGGGTTTTCTGATCGGTCTACAAACCGATCAGAAAGAAGCGATCAGACTCAAAGCGAGAAGGTGGATCGGTCTGTGGACCGATCCACCCATAGGCTGATCGGTCCACAGACCGATCAGACTCCTTCCAGACCGATCAGGATGAGGCCTGATCGGTCCAGAGAGCTATGGATCGGTCTGTTGACCGATCCAAAACTTGTCGTTTGTATTCTGCTGTTTTTCTGCAACTTCTGATTTCTCTGAACTAACAATCTTCTGTGAGCTTTTTGAGTTACAAGTTGCAGGTATCATGACGATGCTTGAATTCAAATTAAGGTCTATCAGAGGAATAAGACAAAATGGTTTTTCTACTGAGCTTGGCTGCAAATGGTGCATTTGAAGCATCAACGGATACTGGTGATCTGGGTATGTTCTTTCTACAATCAGCTTGACTCCTTGGCATTGGTTCGAGCTCAGAAGACACCAGTGAAGACCATGGATGGTATTGGTGTGAGTTCAGAGGACCAGATGAGGAGGAGGAGTGATTGGCGACGCCTGAATTGATTGCAGTGATTCGATACAGGTTGCAGCGATTCTATGCAGCTTGCAGTGATTCGATGCAGGCAAACGCAGTGAAGAAAGCAGAGAAATAAGAAGGAGGAAGAAGAGAGGTTGAAACAGATTTTTTTTTGGTATTGCAAACTCTCTGTCGTCGATTAAGCAAGAGTGCCGTGTGGAGCTCTTGGCTGAGGGTCCGCTTCTTTAAGCTCTGCTTTCATTGTGGCTGTAATTTAATTGTGCATTCATTGTAGCCACCAAATCCTGTAAGTCTTGTGCTTCATTTAAATCCTTTTGAGAATTTGTGGAGAG
Organism: Zingiber officinale; assembly: GCF_018446385.1. Taxonomy (NCBI): domain Eukaryota; kingdom Viridiplantae; phylum Streptophyta; class Magnoliopsida; order Zingiberales; family Zingiberaceae; genus Zingiber; species Zingiber officinale. The sequence continues at coordinate 67,954,756 of NC_055988.1, read as the reverse complement.
GTTTTCTCCACCGAGAAGGAGAAATACTTAGCCGGAATCTGTCCGGGGGTTGATCTATCGAAAGATCAAGGGATCGTCCACCTTACGGACACGCCGAGGAGTAGGGGCAAGTTATCCCCGAACCTCGTACATCATTGTTTTAGTGGTGTTTTGTTTTCTTCCTTGTATTAGTTTGTTTTTTCTTATTTCCGCTGTGCTAACAAAGTTCTGGAAGAAAATTTGTGTAAGTTTGCAAAGAGGCTATTCACACCCCCCCTCTCTAGCCATCCGAAGGTCCTAACAATCATGTCTAGCACATGTGTGTGCCACATCATGGAGGTTACAAGATTCCTTTCTATTTAATGTGGCCGGCCACATTAATTGTAAAGGGGTTACAATTGTGGTCGGCCACACAAAATGAAGGAGAATGAAATTATTTTCATTCAAGGCTCATTCACATCTTCCTCCTTGAGTTCTTTCTTCTCTCCCTCTCCTCCTACCTTGGTCAAACCCTACTAAGGTGCTAGCACACTTTAGTTTGGTTTTTCTCCCTCTTTGTTCGTGTGGATATGCATAGAGAGTTGTCTACCTTGACAACTTGAGATCCGGCACCTTGGACGAGCGGGATTCGCGAAAGGCACGCATCAAGGGTAAAAGTCATACTCTAATGTAGATCTAGAGTTTATAAACTCGTACTCATAAGTTTAGAAAGTTTTATTCTTCGTACGGATCCGGTGGCGGGGTTTCGGGGTTTCCGCGACGCGAAAAAGCAGTTTTCGCGGCCCGAAAAACCCAACAGTGGTATCAGAGCCACGTGCGAAGACTTGTACAAGTTTAATTTGATTTTTTATGAAAAATATAGCTTCTGTGATTTTCTGTAAATTTAAGTTTTTATGTTTTTTATGAGTAATTTTCTCCTAGAAGCGAAGTACAAGTGTTTATACACTTGTACGCTTCGACTACCGAGAAGATTTTTCCGAAACGGCAAGTTTCACCCCAAAATTTTTTGGGACAGCGGGCTAAGGCACTGTAGGATCGCTTAGGGACACTCACGATGGTTAGATCACAGGTAGGGGCGCTGCCCACTACAACAAAAACCCTCATAGACATCGGTGGAACAACAACAGTTTTAAGCAAAAACCGATGTCTTTGAGTATTTTACACCGGTTTTTCCAAAAACCGATGTCTATGAGCGCAGATTTTCGCTCATAGACATCGGGTTTTTAGGCGATGTCTATGAACGCCTTTTTTTTCATTAATAGACATCGATTTTAACAGCGGTTTTTAAAATCCGATGTCTATGAACCAAAATTCTGGCGGACTTTCTTGCGCACTTTTTATTTTGGGCTTCTTCTCGCCCACCATAAATCGAAACCCTAATCCTCAGGCGCCGATCCCGCTCCTCAGGCGCTTTCTTTTGCCTCCTGCTCCTCAGGTGCCGATCCCAGCTCCCCCTACCAACTGCACTCCTCCCCAGCCCCCGGTGACATCCCGCAAATCGAGTCCCTCCCGCTCTTCCGCGATGTGCCCGTACTCGAGCGCCAGGCGCTCTTTCTCCGCAAACTCCGGATCTGCTCTGTGCTCTTCGACTTCTTTGACACGCTCAAGTCGGCCCGCGAGAAGGAGGTGAAGCGGCAGACGCTGTCGGAGCTCGTCGACCTCTCCCTGTTCACGACGTACGCCCATCGCCATCACCCTTCTGACAGCCCCCACCGGCCCCCTAGCTCACTGCTCTCCTCAATCTCCTTTGTTCATTAACCCACTGAGTTGATCAGCTAGCTAGCTAATAATCGATCCCTCGTGGCTGCTGGTTGCTAGAAATCTAGATTGCTCCTTTGCTTCGCCATGGCGGACAAAATATAAGCCGACCACTAATAAGGATTAACACGCAGCATAGACAGGACAGCTGGTGAGTGGTTTCAGCTGATCTTCATTTTCCTTTGCCTTTTTCGATATAATCCCCCATGGATCTGAAAACAACTTCCACTCGATCCCTTTTTTTTTTATCCCCTCCTTACTTGTTAAATGGATCTTGTTCTTTGTTGTCGTTGTTGTTGTTCTAGATCATCGGTGGGTGTTTGATGATGAACAGATCGACCTCTAGCGCTGGTGAGGCCTCGACCTTCGTCCCCACCAGCATGTCTTTTGCTGGGGTGGGAGGAAGCAGCAGCAGCAGCAGCCAACAAACCCCAAAGCAGCAGCAGCATTTCTGGGAGTGGGAGACCAGCTCGTGCTCCCACATCACCGCCGCTGCTGCCTCCAACAACAACCGTTCTTCCTTTTTCCCCTCGGCGGCGGCAGCGGTACCCTTCCAGTACTTGGATCATTACTTCCCAGCGCCGCCACTCCTTCCCATAAACCCTTACTTCGCCTCCCCGGCGCCGCTCGCTGCCGACTACCCTATCAACCTCATCAAGAGCGAGTTGGACGTGGAGCTCGGCGGTGGCGCAATTGGGCTAAATTTGGGTCACCGGACCTATTTCTCCTCCTCCAACTCGTCGGATCAGGGATTTTATGTTTTCCCCCTTTCTTTGTGACTGGGAAACAGGAGAAGAACTACAGTGAAAGGGTGATGCTGATATACGATGGCCTACATTATGTGTAACGCCCGCCCTCCCTGCTAACCCTAAGGGACGGGGCTACGATACTCTACGTACATATTACAGCGGAAGACTTAAAATTATTTTTCTTGGTTTAATAAAAACTGAACTACACTAATATGGTTTCCATAACATGATAATAAGTTAAATAAAAACATAACATCAAGTCAACCATATAGTACTACAATTTATGAAACCAAAGTGTAATTCTTAAAAGTTCTTAAAGCAGGTTCTTATTTGGTTGCCTAGCCACCGCCACACACATCTCCTTGCCTCTCCTGCTGGTCCTTTAGCTCATCCAGCTTTTTCCTTTATCTGTGGTACAAGGAAAGTAAGCTATGAGCACTCATGGATCAGTAAGTTCCTTTCCTACTCACTAAAACCAAAAATCAACACATAATCAAAGAATGTCTCAACTTAACATGATCTCAACTAGTCATGGCATAACATATCATATTCTTTAAGCATATCATGCAACATAACAAACATCATAACTAGTCATGGCATATCATCACCTAAAGCATAGCATGAAACATAACATAATCATATCATGGCATATCATCTCTTAAAACATAGCATGAAACATAACATAATCATATCATGGCATATCATCTCTTAAAGCATAGCATGAAACATAACATAATCATATCTAAGCATGGCATATCATAAATCATAGCATCATCACAACATGATCATATAGTATATGCAATATGATTTTGAAAACATGTATCCGAAAATCATGTGTATGTCTCAAGATCTTTAAAACCATTTCTTCTTACATATATACTTGAACATAATCTCAACATAAAGGGGATCCCGGCTTAGTACCACATACATACATAATGCGCGCATCCTAAGTAGATCCAAGGTAGCTAGTCTTGAACCTACTAGGAAACTAGGCCCGTAGCTCGACCTAGGGGCACGTAAGGAGCCAACCCTTTACTAGGCCCGTAATTCGACCTAGGGGCACGTAAGGAGCCCACCCTTTTTGTACAAGCCACATAAAGTAAAGTACATGTCATACTTATACATATCATACATCATAAAAGCATGCATCACTTAGGCACACATCATATCATAAAAGTATGCATCACTTAGGCATACATCATGTCATAAAAGTATGCATCACTTAGGCATACATCATATCATAAAGGTATGCATCGCTTAGGCATACATCATAGAAAAGTATGCATCACTTAGGCATACATCATGTCATAAGGGTATGCATCACTTAGGCATACATCATATAAAAGAATACATTACTTAGGCATAGGTTGTAAAAACATGCATATCTTAAGCATAGAGCATATCATCAAGCATGCATAATTTCACCGCATAACATATCATGTAAGCATGCATATTTTAAGCACATAGCATATCATCAAAGCATGCATATTTCTATCCACATAGCATATTATAAAAGCATGCATAATTTAAGCACATATCATATCATGGAAAGTATAAATCACAAGCATACATGTTTAAGCATAAGGGGTGTATCATGTGATTATACTATCATAAGAAACATGGTAACATAGTTAACTCGGGTTCTAAGCTTCCTAATCCCTTGGGTTCTTATCATGGCCGAACCCCTTAGATCTCATTTTAGATGAAAAACAACCTCCAAGCATGTGGAACCTAAATTATCATCACATCAATTTCATAGGAAGCATTATAAGCATGATTAACTTGGTTTCTAAGTTCTCCAAGTCCCTAAACTTCATGTGGCCGAACCCTATCAGTATATAAACAAGGTCCCAAATGTCATGAAAGCATGGAAACCTTAAACCATATTTATAGCATTTTTTTCCAAGTAACATAGTAAGCATATTGAACTAGTTCCTAAGTCCTTCAAGCCCTTAACATATGTCATGGTCAAACTTTTAACAAGTGTTCATTAGGGCTAAAAACAAACATACAAGCATGTGAACTTGAACTAACATTATGTATAAATTCATAACAAGACATTATACAATATGTATGGCCGAAACTTACCCTAGCCTCAATTAGGTCATTAAACAACATATAGCATGAGAACTTTGTCTTTCTACTTATCATATTCCATGTAAAGTGACATAAGCATATTTAATTTTTGTTCTAGGGTTTCTAGGGCATCTATCCCTTCATGGCCAAAACATACAATGGTCCATTTAGGTCATGGAAAAATTATACAAGCATGTGACACACTCAACACATTATCATATTTCCATAAGAAGCATTTTTAACACATTTTGTTTCATTTCTAAGGCCTCTAGGTCTTTTAAACCCTACTTGGCCGAAACTCAACAGTATATAAACTTGCTTCTAATAGCCTAAAAGCATAAGAAATCATACAAGTTTCATAGCATGTATAAAGACAAGCATAATAAACATACATGTGAATTGTGTCTTAGGCTTCCTAGGTTTCTTTCCCTTTTTCCTTTTATTTTTCCTAATGGCCGAAACCTACCAATCTCTAAACTAGGTTTTAAGTGGCCTAAATCATGGAAAACCTAAGTAAGTTTCATGGCAAAATTACTAAGAACATCATATACAAAGTTGGTTCATAAACAAGCTAGGACCCTTGTGATCTTACATGTCATATATCATGTAACTAATTTTCTATACTCCAATTAAACATGAGAGCATTAAATAACTTTCATATCATAATATCACAGAGGTCTTGAGCATATTAGAATTTTGTTTAAGCTTTTCTAAACTATCCATCTTATCATGGCCGAAAATCTAAAATAAGAGTTCATGAATTTCTAGCAATGTTCAACATGCAATTCTTTAAGAGAACTCTATATTCTACCATACAAACATGGTTACTTAAATTTAAAGGTCTTCCTAACCCTAATCCCTTTTCTTGGCCGAAACATATAAGTGGATTTCTTTTGGTTCCAAGTAACTTTTAAGCAAGAAAACCAATAAAAGATCCTTAGTAGTTCATGGAGGGAATCTTGTACTAGTTTGGTTACACAATATTTTCCTTAACCTCCTTAAAATATTTTTGGCCGAAATTCTAGGGTTAGATACTCCTCTGATCAAGCATCATTTAGGTATAAAAAAACATGAAGAGAATCCTTCCTACATAGCATAGAAAAATATCATGAAATAAGGACTTGTTTAAACCTTCCTAGATTTGAAACCCTTTCTTTGGCCGAATTTTTCTTAAATTCTTTCCTAGGTTTTCTAATCCTTATAAAATCCGAAAATCACACAAAAAGCCTTGTACCACAGGTGAGGGGAAGCTTACATCCTTTTCTCTTGTGGATCTAAGGTATGGTGATGGAAAAGTAGCCTCTCCTTCTAGTTCCTTTCCCTTGATTCCCTTGCTAAGTCCTCCTTGTATCTTAGGCTTCTTAGGGGAAAAACCTTGGCTTTGGGGCCGAAGATGGAGGAGAGGGGACTGATGGTTTCGGTGAGGGAGAGGAAGAATGAGAGAAAATGAGAGAAAAATAAACTTCTCTTTTCTTGCTCCCTTTTATGTTAAGGGGGAAGAGGTAGCAAAATTGATTTTTGCTTTCCTTCTCCCTTAGCCTTTTTTTCCTATTTCCTATTTATTTTATTTATTCATTTATTCTTACCATTCATGATGAAATAAGGGGGATTGAATCCTCTTAATTCCCTCTTTAAGTTTTCGGCAAAAACAAAGAGGAAGAGGGAGAGAAAGGGAGGAAGGCAAGTTGCCTTTCTCTTGCTCCTTTCTTGTTTTCTTTTGGCTAGCTTTTACTCTTACCTTTATCATGAGTTTCCCTCCTTTGCTATCAACATCTTCTCTCTATCCCAATTGGTTTCTACTAATTAATTCTATGAAATATAATATAAGAGGTTCATGGTTCAATCCTTGACCTCCTCTTCTTTTTATTTCATTTTATTTCTTTTTGCTTCAACTCACTTCCTATTATTTTTCTAAGGAAAAATCTCACATTCATATATTTATCTTACAAGCTTAGTGGGTATTACATTATGATGCATTAGCTGTATGCCAATTTTGTGGTCGTCTCAGAAAAAGACTGTCACTTTCCACATTTCAGCATAATTGCTAACCTAACTTGCTTTGTTGTAATTCAATATATGTTTCTTGCAGATGTCTCCATATGATGGGCCGCCTGAAGAGTTTGATCAAAATGTTTTTTCTGTTAGAAGTGACCGTTCCATTGGACCTATGGAACTTTGCACTTAATCTGGTTAAAGATGCCCAAAAGTAAGTGTTTTCTGTAAAGAGATCATCTTCTTCTCTTCAGCTGCAACAAAATTGGCCTTAGATGAGCATATCAAAATCACTGTGCTTCTGTTGTAATATTATAGCTACTTGAGGTTGATACTCAATTTGCATCATTTAGGCAAGCATAAATAAATTCATTTGAAGCTACAATAACCTAAACAATATGTACTGAAAGCCACAAGATGCACAATTTTGTTAGCATTCTCAAAGCTTGCTATAGCAATCAAAATACTAATGTTTTATTTTAGTTTCTTTTATTTAAGAGAGGAATAGATTTAAACTCAAGGCTTTGACGACTTCTATGGCTCAGATGGACTAGGCTAGTTGACACCTTTAAACTTTTCATTGTATATTTGATAGATTTTCTTATCTAGTTCAGAAGTTATCCATTGTAATCTCTTTCCTTCTGATTTGGGTATCCGACTATGTCTTCGATCTGTTGTATGTGCAAAGCTCGTGAGTAATGTAGCACATTAGGAATATTACATCACATCTGCTTGTTCTAGCCCATGCATAGCTTTGTCTTCTTTTTTCTTTCTCTTTGCGAGTTAGTATTTCTTGACCCTCTTTCTTCCCTAGACCTCTTTCTTCCCACGAGGTTTAGATTGCCGCAGGTCCTTGGGAGTGTTTGGCGAGCTAACTTACAGTCACTGCATGAAGGAGTGCTGCAACGATGAGAGATGATGATCCAAAGAAAAGCAAGGCTTTTTTTTGCGAGATAAAAAAATAATATATTTCTCTTCTTTAGTTCTGTTTTCTTCATCTCTAAGATGGTTGATTTGGGCATGCTTTGTTTCCTCAGTTTCTTGGGAGCAGTTGTCTTGGTCCAAGGCCTTTGTTAAAAAATAGTTCAACATCAAGAGCAAAGGTCAGGATAACCATGTCGATGAGATTGCTAGCAAAGGTGTGCCTGATCTCTTCTTCTTATTCAATTCCAGTTTATTTTAATTTTAATACAGTTAGAATATTTTTTCTAGATTGATTGTTTTTGTTGGTCGTCGTATTCCATTGTTGTTATGTGTTTGGTGCTTTATGATTTGTTTGTTTATGATTGTGAACTTGTTTTAATTTATTAAGGGTACAATTGTTATATATACGTATTGATATTAGTAATTCTTAATTTAATATTCTCCTCTATTGTAATATTATTTTAATATTCTCCAAACGTGGATACCACATGTGAGGCAACCACCATTGATGCCTCAATTCTAAACAAACAAACAAAAAAATCTTTTGTTGTTGTGGATTGTTCATTTGTGATACTTGTGGTGTTTCAGGTACGATGAAATGGAGGAATGGTTAGGAATGATTGTTCTTTTGTTTTTGCATGTTACATGCTTAGTGATGTATCTTCTGTGTTGTCAAAAGTTTTGTTGTTTGCTAGAGCTTATTCAACTTAGCATCCTTGTTTCTCCATTTCCCTTCTCCCTTATTCTGATCTCTCTAATGCTTCCATTCACATTTCAACTATTCGGCCGTCCACAGTGGCTCACTGTCAAGTCACGTTCACAGTGCTACGTCGACAAGGTATTGCCTCTCCCCGAGTGTTTGAACTCATTCTTTGTAAACTTTTGACTCAAAGTTGATACTTATTATAAGTAGATAAGAGAAGAATTGGAGAGCAGATCATGTACTATTAGAACAAGGTGTGCTGTGGACAGGCATGCTCTTGGGCCTGGATGTTAGATCTAACATGAGAAGGCCAGAAGTTATGAGTATCTCAGAAACATATCGATGGTCAGGGTTCTGGTTTTCACACAACAATGCAACATGGTCAGTTGCCACAGCTTCTTCAGGGTTTGGACTTAGCTGCCTCAGCTTCTGAACCAGGTCTTCAACTTTTGAAAACTTTTTCTGATTCAATCTGGATCTTAAATTGGATGATGGAGCATCATACTTGCCGGTTGCATTGCAACAAACACCTAAATCTTGAATCGTATTGTCTGTTACTGAAAAAGGTTAGGTTATTTCACATGTTGGTATCATTCCTATGGTTAAATGTTAATCTAGTATTTGATGCATAAAGTTATGATCTTAAAATGCTTTATAGTTTTTAGTCACCTTTTCCTCTATGATTCCCCTTCAAAATAAGAAAATGACAATCTAGAACTAAATTTCTAAAGTTACTTCCCTATTGAAATAGCAGATAATATGTTTATGCTTACAAGTTGTGTTTTGCTGAGGCTACATAAGCATATAAAAACAAGTTGTTGGTTGGTTTTTCTTTATTTCTATAATATTGGAAGAGTTAAATAAGGGCGTCGTTCAACCGGTAACAACTTTTGACTCAAAGTTGATGCTTATTATAAGTTGATGATAGTTTTGCTTCACAAGCTTTCCACCTAAAATGGTGCAAATTCTCAGGGAGCAGACGTGATGTAACCCAGTGTGCTGATGTAGCTGCTTCAGAAATAAAGCATAGTTAAAGATCCCCAGTAGATGATGCAGTGCTCATTCCTTGCATAAAAAAATCCAAACACCAAGCAAGGTATATACAAAAAATACAATGAAGGCCATCTGTAGACACGTTGGAAGGTTTCATACCAAAACATTGTAGTCGTCACCAAAACCTCCAAGGGTCCTTAAATGGGGGAACATAATTTTCCTTAGGAGGGAGGAGACGAAAAGATTCTGCCGTCTTTTGAAGTACAGGGCCCAACTACAGAAAAAACCCAACCGTTCAGAATGTTACGGATTTGAAAGAATTTTAGTTCTGAAACTGGAATCATATGATCCTGAAATCAGGGAGATAATAACAAGTTGTTTTTTTCCTTGTTGAATAACTTCATTTTAATAATTTTTCCCAAGTCATGCTTTGCTTTACAACCTAACCATCCACAAGCATTGTCAAGCCTTGGCAACATATATATACATGGATTGGTAAGCTTTAGAAATGTTTGATGACAACTGTGCGGATAGTTTATTTTTGTTCCTTAATGAAACTTCTCTTCATGCAGTAACATGATGAGTGTTGCTGCATCATTCTATAAGGCAACTTTAGCAGTTACAACAGGGATATCTGTGCCCTTCAACAACTTGGCTATTATATACAAGCAACAAGTAGAGTACCATATCTACCTTTTTCATTACTAGTTTGAGAGTTACTGCATATTGCCTCATTTAATAGAAGAAAGTCATATAATTTGTCTATCATCTTCTTTGCTGTCTTTGCCCCTAGTTGGAAATTGATAGTTCTCTTGTATTACAATAGGGAAATTATGCAGAAGCGATAGCCTGTTACAATGAAGTTCTTCGCAAACTACTGCTGATAGTCTTGTCAATAGAGGGAACACATTTAAGGAGATTGGTAGAGTTACTGAAGCAATTCAGGATTATATATGTGCTGTGAATATCAGACCAACTATGCCTCAAGCCCATGCAAATTTGGCTTCAGCTTACAAAGATAGGTAATTTCTTCTTTGAATTTGTGCCGGTGTTGGACTATATCAGTATCTTACATCTAAGATTCTTCTTTCTATTTATTTGTGGTTGAGATAATTGATTAACGTTTCTCTTTTTAAGCATTCCAATTACTCATCTTGTTACCTGGTGCTCTTACTGTTTTTTCAACTATGATTTTTGGTCTTGATTTACTAATATATTATTTATGTGTTTTTACAGTTTACAAATCTCAAGTACTCCAGAGTTGAAATTGATGAAGTGCGGTTCGAGTGGGCTGAATGCATGCTAGATTACATTTGAAGTGTGGTTCTACTTTGATGTGTTAAAAGAATGTTCTACCTTGATTTTGATATCTATTAGCTAGCTTTTGATGTAAAAAGAATGTTTGGGTATTTTATGGATATTGTTGTAAGAAGATTATTTATATAATTTGTGAATATTTGTGTATTTTATGGATATTATTGAATGAAGAATATTTGTATAATTTGTGAATATTTGTGTATTTTTTTTTGTTATTGTCGATTTTTCATTGTTTCGGAAATCAAATTGTGCTGTTAAAAAATATACATATTACATCGGTTTTCCACCGCTGTAAAACCGGTGTTATTAACTAATATTACATCGGTCATTTACCGCTGCCAAAACTGGTGTTATTAACATACAATATTACATCGGTTTTACACCGTTGATGAAACGGTGTCGTTAAGTGATACTACACCGGTTAATAACTGATTCGAAGACCGGTGTCGTTAAGTGATACTACACCGATTTTAACCCGATGTCTAAAATGGCAGACTTTTAATATCGGCTTCATAGACATCGGTCGAAAATGAAATAGACACCGGTGGAAAACCGATGTCTATGAAGGTTTTTGTTGTAGTGGCCCCTGGCCCCGCAAGGGGATTCGTTCCGCGATTGCGCCCGAAAACCGCTAAACGGGACCGTCGGGAAATTTTACTCGTAAAAATTAGTATTAAAATTACAGAAAATTAAGGAAATTACATAATTTAGAATTATGTATAATTTGTGATAGTCATGGCCCAAAAAGAGCCAATCTGATTGGATTTGTGTTGTAATTAATATTACGGCCTGTGTGCCGTCATTTGTGTTGTGCGTGTTGTACATTTGATTCGCGACCTGCGCGTCGTGCCTTTCTCTATTTTGTATTCTTGTTGTAAATTAGTTTAGACTCGAATGTAACTCGAGTTTCAAAATTGTAATATACAAAATTGGAGTCATGGAAGGTCCACTCGAGACGGAGTTATGAGGAGGGCGCGAGCAACACAAGGTGGTCAAAGTGAGGAGCTTGAGAAGCTGTTGACCCTAGGTTGACCATCCGATCTTCTCATTGGCTTGAGAAGATCGTAGTAGGGACATGACTAATCACAAATTAATTTAATTAATTGTTTGTGTGTATGTGATGCATGATTAGTAATTAATTAGTGTCTAACGATTAGATTAGATCTAAATCGTGTACAAGATGCACCCTTTCGATTAGATTAGATCTATTGCGTGTTTGATACACATCGACGATTAGATTAGATCTAAATCGCGTCAACTCTAATGCCTACCGTGCCGTGATACCTATCACTACCTCGATCACATGTGTTGTTGAATCTGCCAAAGCAGAGCAACACATATTATCTTGGTAGGGTACGGAGGGACAATCTTGGCCCCGCTTATCAACGCATGGGCGAATACAAACTCAATTAGATTGAGTATTCCTAGTTAACTCGGTTGGATCGAGTACAACTATAGGCATTCTTCCAATGGTTGGAAAGATAGGACATAAATCACATTTATATTAATTCTTGGGCGTATTAGCCAAAGCTAACTCAAGTTTTAATATAACTGCGGATAATGATCCTATAAACAAGAGTTGCATAGAGATGTAATTGGTAAATCGTTACCTACCGATCATACTAAATCTTGGGCGTATTAGCCAAAGTTAACTCAAGGGTTAGTATGATGTGGATCTTGTCCCACATGAATTATAGAATTCAGTGGGAGCATCATTTAGTTAAAGGCCTAATTAAATGATTTAAAAGAATATGGTATTTATTTTCTATATTTTTCTGTTGTAGATAACCATGACGTCGAATACGAACACCTTCTCTCTGCGTTCTATCCTTGAGAAGGACAAGCTCAACGGAGCAAATTTCCTGGACTGGTACAGGAACTTGAGAATAGTTCTCACCCAGAAACGTAAACTGTACGTTATGGAGCAGCCCATTCTGGAGGCTCCTCTTGCCAATGCCACGCGAGCAGATAAAGATGCTTACAAGAAGCATCAAGATGACGCATTAGATGTGTCCTGTCTAATGCTCGCGACCATGAACTCTGAGCTTCAGAAGCAACACGAGTTGATGGATGCTTATGGTATGGTTGAACATCTTCGTCAACTGTATCAAGGACAAGCGCGACATGAGAGATTTGAGATCTCAAGGACACTATTTCAGTGCAAGATGTCAGATGGGGCTCCCGTAGGCCCATATGTACTCAAAATGATTAGGTACATAGAAAACCTACAGAGGTTGGGATTCCCGCTTGGCCAAGAGCTGGCCACTGACTTGATCTTGCAATCCTTGCCGGATAGCTATAGTCAATTCGTTCTAAACTACAATATTAACGAAATTGACAAGTCACTGCCCGAGTTGCTTAGCATGTTAAGAACTGCTGAGCTGAACCTTGAGAAGGCTAAGCCCCACTCTGTTCTGATGGTTCAGAAACACAAGGGCAAGGGAAAGCCCAAAGGCAAGGGAAAGTCCCAAGCCAAGGGCAAAGGTAAGGCACTGAAGCCTAAAGGAGGGGTCGCCAAGGATGCTACCTGCTTCCACTGCGGTCAGACCGGGCACTGGAAGAGGAACTGCAAGGTGTACCTGGAAGATCTTAATAAGAAGCGAAGTGAGACTTCCACTTCAGGTATATATGTTATAGAAGTCAATCTATCTATTTCTTCATCATGGGTATTAGATACCGGATGTGCTTCTCACATTTGTACTAATGTGCAAGCGCTAAGAAATATCAGGGCATTGACAAAGGGCGAGATGGACCTACGCGTAGGCAATGGAGCACGGGTTACTGCTGTTGCTGTAGGGACTTATTTTCTATCTTTGCCCTCTGGGCTTGTATTAGAATTAGATGATTGTTGTTATGTGCCTGCATTAACTAAGAATGTAATTTCAGTTTCTTGTTTGGACAAGAAAGGTTTCTCTTTTATAATAAAGGACAAATGTTGTTCAGTTTATTTAAAAGATATGTTCTATTATAGTGCACCTCTGATGAACGGACTCTACATTCTAGACCTTGAAAGATGTGCGAGTCATGCCCTGAGGTTCAAGTCAAATGACCTGAACCAAACCTATCTCTAGCACTGTCGCTTAGGTCATATAAATGACAAGCGCTTATCCCAACTCCATAAGGATGGTTTGCTGGACTCATTTGATTTTGAATCTTATAAGATGTGCGAGTCATGCCTACTAGGCAAGATGACCAAGACTCCCTTTAGTGGGCACAGCGAAAGAGCGACTAATTTGTTAGGGCTTATACATAGTGATGTATGCGGCCCTTTCAATGTCGCTGCTAGAGGCGGTTATAGGTACTTCATCACATTTACTGATGACTTCAGTAGAAATGGTTATGTGTATTTGATGACACAAAAGTCTGAATCCTTTGAAAAGTTCAAAGAATTCAAGAATGAAGTACAGAACCAGCTTGGCAAGAGTATTAAGATATTTCGATCAGATCGAGGTGGAGAATACCTTAGCCATGAGTTTCGTGACTACCTAGCTGAATGTGGGATTCTATCCCAACTCACTCCTCCTGGAACACCACAGTGGAATGGTGTATCCGAAAGGAGGAATCGTACCCTATTAGATATGGTACGATCTATGATGAGTCACACAGATCTTCCGACATTCCTTTGGGGCTATGCTCTAGACACGGCAGCTTTTATACTCAACCGAGTTCCATCAAAGGCCGTGATAAAGACACCATATAGGATATGGACTGGGAGAGATGCCCAGGTGTCTTTCATGAGGATTTAGAGTTGTGAGGCTTACGTTCGACGTCAAGTCTCAGACAAGTTAGGATCCAAATCTGACAAGTGCTACTTTATTGGATAATCCATGGAAACTAAGGGATATTACTTCTACATTCCCAGTCAGCTCAAGGTAGTTGTGGTAAAGACTGAGGTCTTTCTAGAAAGGGACTTTGTTTCTAGAAAGACTAGTTGGAGTACGTTCGATCTTGAAGAAGTTCAAGATGCGGACCATAGCACTGAAGCCTCGATGGAAGTTGAACTGGAACCACAAAGTATTGTGGATGATGTTGTTCCACAAAGAGTTGAGGAATAACAACCAGTTCAAGTAGACCTACCTCTTCGCAGGTCTGATAGGGTACGTCGTCAGCCTGAGAGATACTCATTTCTCTTGTCTGACCATGATGACGTTGTGCTCATATAGGATGAGCCTACCACCTATCAGGAAGCTGTGATGAGACCAGATTTCGAGAAATGGCTAGAGGCCATGAGTTCCGAGATGGAATCCATGTACACCAACCAAGTATGGACTTTAGTTGATCCACCTGAAGGGGTAAAACCCATTGGGTGTAAGTGGGTCTTTAAGAGAAAGACTGACATGGATGGACTTATCTATAAGGGTCGCTTGGTAGCTAAAGGTTTCAAGCAGATTCATGGTATTGACTATGATGAAACATTTTCTCCAGTAGCGATGTTTAAGTCCATTCGGATCATGCTTGCTATTGCAGCATACCATGACTATGAGATATGGCAGATGGATGTCAAAACCGTGTTTCTGAATGGAAACCTACTCGAGGATGTGTACATGACACAACCTGAGGGCTTTGTAGATCCACAGCATACTAGCAGAGTATGTAAGCTGTATAGGTCCATTTATGTACTAAAGCACGCTTCTCGGAGCTGGAATCTTCGATTCGATGATGTGATCAAACAGTTTGGTTTCATCAAGAATGAAGATGAACCTTGTGTCTACAAGAAGGTTGTAGGGGATATAGTTGTCTTCCTCATATTGTATATGGATGACATACTACTCATTGGGAAGGGCATCCCTTTGCTTCAGTCTGTTAAGACCTGACTAGGGAGTTGCTTCTCAATGAAGGACTTAGGTGAGGCATCCCGCATTCTAGGGATACAGATCTATAGAGATAGATCTAAGAGATTGCTTAGCCTAAGTCAGAGTACATATATTGACAAGGTACTCCTTCGGTTTGCCATGCAGAACTCCAAGAAGGGGTTTCTGCCGATGTCACATGGCGTGAGTCTTTCGAAGACTCAAGGTCCCTCTTCTAGAGAGGAGAGAGACCGCATGGATTAGATCCCTTATGCCTTGGCCATAGGATCTATCATGTACGCCATGTTATGTACTCGACCTGATGTCTCGTATGCTTTGAGCATGACAAGCAGATACCAGTCAGATCCAGGTGAAAGTCACTGGATAGCGGTCAAGAATATTCTTAAGTACTTAAGAAGGACTAAAGAATATTTCTTGATATATGGAGGCAATGATGAGCTAGCTGTAAAGGGTTACAATGATGCCAGCTTCCAGACCGATCAGGATGATTATCGATCACAGTCAGGGTTCGTATTTTGCATAAATGGTGGTGCTGTGAGCTGCAAGAGTTCGAAGCAGGACACAGTAGCTGATTCTACGACAGAGGCTGAGTACATTACTACATCAGAGGCAGCAAAGGAGGCAGTTTGGATCCGCAAGTTCATCACTGAACTTGGGGTGGTTCCCAGTATCGCTGACCCTACTGAGCTCTATTGTGACAAAAATTGAGCTATAGCACAGGCGAAGGAACCTCGCTCACACCAGCAGACCAAACACATACTACGACGCTTCCATCTCATTCGGGAGATTATCGAGAGAGGAGATGTGAAGATATGCAGAGTACCTACAGAGGCTAACATCGCAGATCCCTTTGCCAAGGCTTTGGCACAGAGGAAGCATGATGGTCACACTAGGTCATTGGGGCTTAGAGCCTACACTGATTGGTACTAGTGCTAGTGGGAGATTGTTAGTTGGAACCCTAGAGTCAATCATTTGATGATTGTATTATGGACTTGTTGTATCATATTCTTATATAAATAAAGGCATTTGTTTTTTGTTATTATACTTACTTGTATTGGTGCCAAATAAACTAAGTATAATAGCGTCCTTGAGTAGAAGGTTCTCATCTATATCAATCGGTTAGTTGAACCGATAGTGAGATGATATAGGGAACACTACTCTTAATCATTCCTAGTCGAGTATTAACATTCAGGGACAATGTTAATGCAATAAGACTAGCATGTAGGTCAACTCGATGACTTGATCTTACAAGTCATGGATATAGAGATATCAAGTTGACACATGGGTATGCATTGGAGAATGCATACTGAATGACCCGCCATGAGAAAGTATCATGGATCGTTATATGAGTGTCATATACTTTCTCATCTTTTCACCATTAGTTAATATTAGCAAAATATCAAAGTTACCAAAATTAGTAATAATATGTTTTTTTTAATATTTTAGTAATATTTTATTATTTTTTTTTAAAATTAGTATTTTTTTCTCCCACACTACTAATCCAAGACCAAGTCTTGGAACATTCGTAATTTTCTCTTGTGTCCGAGATTCTATATCTATGGCCCACCAAGAAGGCTATAGCACAGCCCGCTCGCCTCTTTTCTCCGACGAACACTTCGACTACTAAAAGGGCCGAATGGAGTATCATCTCAAGACGCAAGTGGAAATGTGGATAATAATCTAGACCAGATTCACATTTTCCACCGAAGATGGAGTCCTTGTCCCTTGTGAAAAATGGGGCGCAGCAACGCACAAGAAGATTGAAGTCGATGCAAAAGCAACACAAACTCTTCAATGCGGCCTAACCCAAATAGAGCTGAACTGGGTTGGTCCCTTCAACAATGCAAAGGAGTTATGGAAAAACTTGATCGAGCTGCACGAGGACACTTCCGACACGAAGGTAAGTAAACGAGACTTAATATTAAATAAATTATATAATATAAAAATATAGGAAGGTGAACCAGCGAGCCAACTTCATGCTTGTATACAAGATCTTCTAAATGAACTCCACGTAATTAGACAGAAAGTAGAGAACCGTGATGTAATAAGGTACGCACTAAATGCTTTTCCGAGGAATACATTGTGGGAATCAATGGTAGACGCCTATAAGGTATCCAAAGATTTTTCATCAATTAGACTAGATGAACTCTTTTCAGAATTTGAACTTCATGAGCAGACTAATGCATTGCCGAGTGAGAAAGGTATTTCTTTGATTGCAAGTACAAGCAGAATGAGAGAACCAAAAAGTAAGCACCGAATTGAACCTGAATCCGAAGATGAATCGGATCTCGAAGATGAAATCACCACCGAACTAGTCAAATTAGTTCGGAAAGTACTAAAGAAGAAGAAGGTGACTCAATCGAACTCGAAGACCAAGTCTGGAGTTATCTACTATGGCTGCAACCAGAAGGGACACTACAAGTCTGACTGTCCAAATCAGAAGCAAGGAAAAAGGAAGGCGTTAAAGGCAACATGGGGCGAGTCATCAGGAGAGTCGGACGAAGAAGAACACAAGCAAACAAGCTTCCTCACTCTACCGGTACAAGCGTACGTTGTCGAAACTAATTCCAAGTCTGAAACCAAGAGTGAATCAAAAACCGAGTCTGAGAGAAGCCACAGATTCGTATCCGTTTCTAAAGGACCAAACAATGCTATAAGATCTTCTCATGTTGACAAATTGTATCATTTAATTAATTATATAATGCGCAAATTGAAAGTTCTTGTAAATCCTAAGCTGCATGGATTCTAAAAAATATAAATAATTCACATATATTAAATACTAGAACAAGAAGATCTAGTTTCATCGAGAACATGACATAAGAAAGTAAATACTGTAATTACAAAGAACCTGAATGCAGCGGCATTGCCATTGTTCTTCGTGTAGAGCTCATTGATCCAACAATCCTGTGGAAGAAGAAGAATGTTGACCTTCCGGAGGAGTTAGGGTTGACGACGTCGAATCCTCTTCGTCAATGGGGAACGAAGAGATGTCTCAAAGATGTCCTAATCCTCTGGGGACCAACCCTATAGATAGTGAACATCTATTATCAGCCCATCAATAATAATAGATGTGGGACTATAAGTCCATATATACTGAACATCTATTATCAGCAAATAGATGATAATAGATGCGGGACTATATGTTCTACACATATGAGATTCACATCCAATTACCCAAAACTCACCAGACATAAGTTAGATCACTTTAAAGGGTTCGGATCGTATTCACGTGTGCAACTTATAAATAAGTCCACCTATTAGGGATAATTATATTCAACAGTTGTTGGTTGCTACTCAGAATACCGTTCTAGTTCCCCTGTATAAAAATTTGTACAAGCATAGAACTATCCTAGCTACCCATGTGCTCTACTGAAGTTAAATTTAGATTGCAAATGATGCTTAACATTATTAATTCAAATTGCCCTTCAGAAGTTAAACTTGGATTGGAAACGATACTTAACATTTTACTCCAAGTTTAACCGAGATGTTCTTCATAACTTAAACTATATTACAGAAGTTAATTAAATATCTATTTCAAAGATTGGCTTCCAGGTTAAACATGGCAAGATACTAGGCCTTCTTAGGTATGGGATCATCCACCACTTCCTAGACAAAGCCTTTCAAAGAAATCTGATATTTAACTTCTTACAGTAAACTAGGTTTAACTACAGAGACCTCAATAGAAGCACAATATCAAAAATATGAAATCGAAAAATAAAATCGATAACAAAATGATAACCTAAAACCGATAACCTCTTGTGTTTGAATTTTCAAGATCTATACAAAAGGATGAGCTAGTCATGATGCGGAAACAAATAACTAGTTATACCTTTGGTAGCTTATAGACCTCTTGATCTTCTATTGTATTCCTCTCCTTCTCTTGGACGTCATGTGGGCGACGATCTACCAAGATGAAATCCACCCAAGCTTCTTCCTTTGCTTCCAAGTTTCGGCCACCTTCCACCAAAGGATACTTGGATGCAATACCTCCTTCACTTCATTCTTCTTCTTCTTCTCCAAGAAACCGGCCACCAATGTTTCTCCAACGCTTGATGCCACCGGCCACAAAGAAGAGGAAAGGGAGAAGAGGGAGAGCTGACCACAAGGAATAGAGAAGAGGAAAGAGAGATATATGTTATGCCATAAGGCACCACATTCTCATCTTTTATAATCCTTGGTGATTGCAAAAAAGGAAAGTTTTATAACAAAAAAAATAAAATAAAACTTCCTTTTCTATCATGGCATGGCTGGCCACAAGCTTGTGTTCCAAGTAAGGAAAGATTTTAAACAAAATTAAAATTTCTCTTCTAAAATCCTTTTTGTGGATAGCTATAAAAGGAATATTTTATAAATTAAAATCTCTCTCTTTAAAATCCTTTTATGGATATCTATAAAAGAAAATATTTTAAAATAAAACTTCTCTTTTAAAACATGGTTACAAAAAAGAAAAGTTTTATCAAAAAAGTAAAATCTTTCTTTCACATTATAGATAACTACAAATAAGGAAAGACTTCAAATCTCTCTTTTTAATCCTTTGTAGAAAAGCTATAAAAGGAAAGATTTTAAAATTTAAAACTCTATTTTAAAATCATGTGGATGGCATCATAAAAGGAAAAACTTTATCAAAATTTAATTTTTAATAAAATTTCCTTTTCTCTTATGATATGGCCGACCCCCTTGCTTGGGCACCAAGCAAGGGTTGGTCGGCCCTAGCCTGAGCTCCAAGCTTGGCTTGGCCGGCTCCTTGCTTGGGCTCCAAGCAAGGATGTGGTTAGCCCTTTAGCTTGGTTAAGAAGCTGGGCTTCGGGTAGATATAAAGCTTTATAAATAAGAGGCTACAATAGAGACCGAGAGGAGGAATTGCTTTTGGTCTCCTAATGAGATTGAAATTCCCGTGTTCGCCCCGAACACCCAACTTAAGTTTATCAATAATAACTCATACCACTAAAAAGTTATTGTTGTACTACCGCACCAATCCCATATTACAATATGGGCTCCTTCTTATCATGAGTTCGCTAATCTCTCTGTGTTTAAGATATCAAATGTTTATTAATTAAATGAGTTACTGACAACACACTTAATTAATATCTAGCTTCAAGAGTAGTACCACTCAACTTTATTGTCATCCCGGACTAAGTCTACCTGCAGGTTTTACATGACAATCCTTATGAGCTCCTCAAAGGAGCATCATCAACATATATCACTAGGACACAGTTTCATTCTATAATCAACAACACACCATATAAATAATATCATTTCCCAACTTATCGGACCTATTGATTTAACGAACTAAATCTCACCTTTTGATAAATTAAAGAAATAAATATTGAGTATACGTGCTTGTTATTATATCATGATTAAGAGTACATACTTCCATAATAACAGAGGTCATGTTCTTTTTTTTACAGCTAGTATAAAAAAGAATAACCTCAAATGGTCCTGCTCAATACACACATAGTGTACTAGTGTAATTTTATAGTTAAGATAAACTAATACTAAATTACACTACAACCACTCCAATGGTTTGCCCCATTCCATCTTGGTTGTGAGCTACTATTTATAATTTATAAGGAACTGATAACATGATCTTCTGTGTCACACCAAACACCATGTTATCTATAATATAAATTAAATGGACAATTGTATTTAACATAAATGTAGACATTTGACCAATATGATTTTTATTTCAAAATATAAATGTTCATACAAAAAGTTAGGATTTTAGTATACATCCTAACAATCTCCCACTTATACTAAAAGACTATGTTGCCATATATGCTACCATACATCTGATTCTCATCCCCTCAACATGCCCATCAAAAGCTCTCACCGGAAGGGTCTTAGTGAAAGGATCTAGGTTATCTGCTGATGCAATCTTGGCGACAACAACATCTCCTTGTTTTACGATGTCTCATATCGGGTGGTACTTGCACTTAATTTGTTTACTTGCCTTATGGGCTCATGGTTCCTTCGAGTTTGCTACTGCACCACTATTATCACGATGATAATTTTGAGCAAACCAGGAATCACATCTAAGTCCATCAATAGGTTTTTGAGCCATACAGCTTCTTTGGCTGCCTCAGAGGCTGCCACATACTCAGCTTCTATGGTGGAGTCTGAAGCGCATTTCTGCTTAACACTCATCCATGTTATGGCTTCACCTCCCAAAGTAAACACAAAACCCCGAGGTCGACTTACTATTGTCCCTATCAGTCTGAATCCGTGTAACCCACAGGGAGCAAATCATCTGGCTTGTAAACTAACATATAATCTCTAGTCCTTCTCAAGTATTTTAATATATGTTTTACGGCAGTCCAGTGTCCCGGTCCTAGGTGACTTTGATATATGCTAACCATGCCCACGGTAAAACAAATATCCAGTCTCGTACATAGCATTGCATACATTAGCCTTCCTACAGCCGAAGCATAAGGAACCGCCTTTCATCTCCTCTATCTCCTTTGATGTCTGAGGAGACATCTCTTTAGATAAGGGTACTTCATGTCAAAAGGTAGAAAATCTTTCTTGGAGTTTTGCATGCTAAAACGAGCTAGGATAGTATTGATGTATGAAGCTTGAGATAAGGATAATATCCTTTTCTTGCTATCCCTTATTACTTTGATCCCAAGAATATATCCACATTCTCCCAAATCCTTCATATCAAATTGCTTGGGCAACCATACCCTTACTTCTGATAACACTTTGACATTGTTGTCAATTAACAAAATGTCATCTACGTATAGTACAAGAAATACCACCACGTTTCCGTCACACTTCTTGTATACACAAGACTCATCCGGACACTGAATAAATCCATATGCCTGGATTACTTCATTAAACCGGATGTTCTAAGATCTTGAAGCTTGCTTTAGTGCATAAATAGACCGATTGAGCTTACATACAAGATGCTCTTTGCCCTTTGCAATAAACCCCTCTGGTTGCTTCATATGGATGTTTTCTTCAAGACTTCCATTAAGGAAAGTTGTCATGACATTTATTTGTCAAACCTCATAATCCATATGAGCAGCAATAGATAAAAGTATCCGAATAGACTTAAGCATAGCTACCGGTGAAAAGGTTTCCTCATATTCAACTCTCTCTTTCTGAGTATACCCCTTCGCAACAAGCCTTGCTTTGAAGATTTCTACCTTCCCATTTGTCCCTCCTTTTTTTTTGTAGACTCATTTACATCCAATAGCTTTTACACCATTTAGTGGTTCTACTAGCTCCCAGACTTTGTTAGAATACATAGATTCTATTTCTGAATTCATTGCTCTTTGCAAAGATGTTGCATCTTTATCTTGGAGTGCTTCATCATATGTTCGGAGATCAGGTTCATGTTTACCTGGAATCAAGTCTAAAGACTCTCCCAAAACATGAATATTTCAGGTTGCCTAACAACCTTCCCACTATGATGAGACACTGTCTGTAGTTGTGCATCATTTGTGATACATGTTGCAGTTTCTTATGATAGTCATCTTGCACTGTTGGCACTAAAGTAGACGTGTCCTCTCTTCTTTAAGAATAATTTTACTCATGGGCTTGTGGTTCATTGCATAGTCCTCTTCTAAAAATCAGGCATTGGTGCTAACAATGACCTTCTGATCTTTCGGACTATAAAACAAACCACCTTGCATTCTTTTAGGATATCCCACAAACAAGCGGACTTCTATACGTGATTCTAACTTATCAGCGTCTCCCTTTAGCACATGTACTGGACTTCCCAAAATTCGAACATGTCTTAGACTAGGCTTACGCCCATTCCACAGTTCTGTGGGAATAGAGGATACTAATTTAGAAGGTACTAAGTTCAGAATGTATGCTGTCGTTTCCAAAGCATATCCCCAAAACGAATTTGGTAATTCAGAATAACTCATCATTGATATGTCATTTCCATAAGAGTCATATTCCTTCGTTCTGCCACACCATTTTGTTGGGGTGTACCAGGTGCAGACAATTGGAATTGAATCCCGACCTCTGATAAGTAATTCCTAAACTCTCCTGAGAGGTACTTGCCACCACGATCAAACCGTAGTTTCTTGATACTTTTACCATGACGTTTCTCCACATCAGTCTTGTACTCTTTGAACTTATCAAAGCACTCAGACTTGCGGCGCATCAAGTAAATGTACCCATGTCTCGAATAGTCGGCTATAAAAGAGACGAAATATTCGAAACCACCTCTTGCCTGGATAGTCATAGGTTTACACAAATCAGAATGAACCAATTCCAACACATCTTTGGCTCTATACCCCCTTAGCCTTAAAATGACTCTTAGTTATTTTTCCTTCCAAGAAAGACTCGTAGGTTGGAAAGTTTTCCACCACCAATGAACCCAAAAGTCCATCGGCTTGTAACCTTTAAATCCTACTTAAGTTAATATGACCTAGTCTTAGATGCCAAAGATATGTTTGGTTCATATCCGAATGTTGCATTCTCTTATTAGAAGATGTGTTATTAATTTCTATTTATTCCATCATGGGAGTTATTGGATTTAGAGTATAAATTGCTAACCAACGTACCAGAACAGATAACTTTCCCTTTTTTTCTTGATAACAACTTTGTCATCAACAGAGATAGTATATCCATCCTTAAATAGTTTAGAAACTGAAATCAAGTTCTTTCTAAAACTTGGTACGTAAAGATAATTTCTCAAAATCAATGTTTTATTCTGATCAAAAGATAAATAAACATCTCCCACTACAACAGCCACCACTTTCGTAGCAGTGTCCATGTAGACGGTGATTTTCCCTTTATGTAGTCGTGGGGTTTCCTGGAATCCCTGTAATGAATTGAAGACATGATCAGTGGCTTCTGTATCTACACACCAGGTACCGGTAGATAACACCACTAAATATGTTTCAACAATTAATGAATAGGATACACATTTATTGTTATCAATTTTGCGAGGACAATCTACTTTTTGTTTCTAATCAATATAATTGGAAATTGTAAGTGTATTCTCTAATATAACAGCTAGGGGATTGATAAACATTTGAAATCCTAAAAATCACAAAATATTTGGTCAAGACCTTAAAATAATATTGATTCCTCAATATCATTTAAATTCACAACACTTCAAAACACTGTGAATTTTGTATGCCACGTTAGTATAGACATATACAAACTCAAAAATTTGTAAGAGGAGATTTTATCCATTAATTTTATTATCTTGTCAACCTAACTTTATAACAAATAAAATTAATAGTTGGTCTGTCTTCAATCAAACATTTGGTCAAAACCTTAGAATTTAAAATAATATTGATTCCTCAAATAATATCATTTAAATTCACCAACACCTCAAACACCGTGAATTTTGTATGCCGCGATAGTGTGGTCGTATACAAATTCGAACATTTGTAAGAGAAGGTTTTACCCATTAATTATCTTGTCAACCTAATTTTATGACAAATAAAATTACCTCAAACACCGTGAATTTTGTATGCCACGTTAGTGTGGACGTATACAAATTCAAACATTTGTTAGAGGGGGTTTACCCATTAATTTTATTATCTTGTCAACATAACTTTATGACAAATAAAATTACCTCAAACACCATGAATTTTGTATGCTACGTTACTGTGGACGTATACAAAAACAAACATTTGTTAGAGGGGGGTTTACCCATTAATTTTATTATCTTCTTAACCTAACTTTATGACAAATACAATTACCTCAAACACCATAAATTTTGTATGTTACGTTAGTATCGACGTTTACAAAATCAAACATTTGTTAGAGGGGGCTTTACCCATTAATTTTATTATCTTGTCAACCTATTTTTATGACAAATTAATAGTTGATTTTTCTTCGGTCACACAAATAATAGCAGTGACTCCGATTGGGATGATACTATTAAATGTGCTTAAGTGTATACCATTACTTGATACTTAGTCTATTTAATAGGATTGTACCCCTTCAGTTGGAGAAGATCATACGCTCCTAAATAATTTCCTATAACCATCTATAAAGGAAGTTTGATCTAGTGATCCTCAAACAAACTCATCCGATGTGGAGGCAGACACTCAAAGCCAACGCGCAAGTTTGTTTGCATCATTTACAAACTAGTAATGGAGACCGTGGAATTTATTTAAAATCCCTCTCCCACTTAGTTATTTAAGATGAGGATTTTAACATGCAAGCACATATCACATGCACACACACACATCACAACAAATAAAAGTAATAAATATGGAAAAATAATTTTCCAACTATTATGACATCTTCCATCATTGTCCTCCGTGTGCCGCCAGCCCTAGTAGTTGTCAAACCAAACCGCCATCCCTAGGGCTCATGTCGTCGCGCCCATCAAGCTTCCTTTTTCGCTGCACCTCTAGTCCTCAAATAGCACCACGCCTCGCAAGGATACGATCCACGACAAAAATAAAATTTTACATATATCGATCCTATATTTCACAAAGGAATGTACATAAAATCTAGATCGAACAAAATGTCAAATTCTAAAACTAATACAGCTCCTGCTGTATTTAATAAATATAATCATGCACACACATAAAATGCCCTCGACATGTCTGAGAGTCTAATCACACATAATCACAATAGGCCGTAATAGTTGGAGCCTGCAACCACAGAGTTAATCTATTTGCACATCCTACTATTTTCATGCCTAAAATATATACACATAAAATGCCCTCGACATGTCTGAGGGTCCAATTTCACATAATCACAATAGGTCGTAATAGTTGGAGCCTGCAACCACAGAGTTAATCTATTTGCACATCCTACTATTTTCATGCCTAAAATATGTATGACGTGCATAATTAAACTAAAAACCAAACACACAGAGGTAATACCTAACTCTGATATCAATTGTTAGTTGTTACTCGGAATACCGTTCTAGTTCCCTTGTACAAAAATTTATACAAGCATAGAACTATTCTAGCTACCCATGTGCTCTACTGAAGTTAAATTTGGATTACAAACGATGCTTAACATTATTAATCCAAATTGCCCTTCAGAATTTAAACTTGGATTGGAAACGATACTTAACATTTTTACTCCAAGTTTAACCGATGTGTTCTTCATAAGTTAAACCATATTATAGAAGTTAATTAAATATCTATTTCAAAGATCGGCTTCCAGATTAAACATAGCGAGGCACTAGGCCTTCTTGGGTATGAGATCATCCACCACTTCCTAGACAAAGCCTTTCAAAGAAATCAGATATTTAACTTCTTACAGTAAACTAGGTTTAACTACAGAGACCTCGAAAAAAGCACAATATCAAAAACATGAAATCGAAAAATAAAATCGATAACAAAACGATAACCTAAAACCGATAACCTCTTATGTTTAGTAATTCAAGATCTATACAAAAGGATGAGTTAGTCATGATGCGGAAACAAATAACTAGTTATACCTTTTGTAACTTATAGACCTCTTGATCTTCTATTGCATTCCTCTCCTTCTCTTGGACGTCGTGTGGGCGACGATCTACCAAGATGAAATCCACCCAACACTACAAGAAAAATGTCATTCAACAACACTCAAACGACAACGGTTTTATACCAAACCGTTGTCTTTTTATCTTTTAACAACGGTTTTAACAAAAACTGTTGTCTTTTAGTAATTTTTTTGGCCTATGACAACGATTTTTAAAAACTGTTGTCAATTTATGTTTTTTTAGGATACGACAATGGTTTTAAAAGGGAACGACAGTAGTTTTTTAAAACTGTTGTCTGTGTGCACTTTTTTAGGATTACGACAACAGTTTTTAAAAACCGTTGTCTATTAAGTGTTGTTGAATGCGTTTGTTTTGTCTTTCGCCACTTTTTCTCCTTCGTCATTTGTCTGTTTTACGCTTTGTTTTTTTCTGTCTCTTTCCCAAAACCCTACTCTTCACAGCCTCCTCCTCACCGCCCTCTTCGTCGCCTCCCTCCTCACCACCCTCTTCACCGCCTTCTTCGCCGCCTCCCTCCTCACCGCCCTCTTCTCCGCCTCCCTCTTCGCCGCCTCCCTCCTCACCACCCTCTTCGCTACCTCCTTCCTCGCCGCCCTCTTCGTCGCCTCAACTTTCGGCCTCGCCACCTCCTCCTCGCGGCCTCTACTTTCAGCCATCTTCACCGCCTCCTCCTCGTCGCCTCGACTTTCAGCCAGTTCCAACACAAGAAGGAAGAAGAAGGAAGGAGGAGGAGGAAGATGGAAATCCCTCTCCTGATTGTCTCACTGATCTTTCTCTGCTTCTTTTCCTCTGCTCTCTCATCTTCTGTGGTCACCTATTTACCTGGATTCCAAGGCCCCCTTCCCTACATGACCAAGGGAAGCTTGGTCTACGATCGGCGGCGGTGAATCATGTTTCGGCGTCTCCTGTTGCAGCATCCCCGCCGTGGCGTCGCCACTGGCTTCCTCGCTCTCACCGCCTTCACTCTCGGTTCCTCCGACGGCCCCTCCCTCCCCACAAGTAACCCTCCTTTCTTCCTTTTCCCTTCACCTCCTTTCTCAATATTTTCTCTTCTTTCTCACGCATGTGCTCCCCTTCGTAAAAGATGTCGCCATTTCGATATGCGATCCGTTTCGGCAATTTCTGTCTTCGACTTCGTCGATTTTCTCGCAAGATTTCACGCTTCCATTCTCAGTCTTTTCTCCAGGTTTAAACCTAACCTATCGTCCTTAAAGTTTTCTTTCATCGATTTGGAGTTGCATAATCTTTTAATCTGATTCGTAGAGTTTTTTGCACGGCATTTTCCAACCGCGTGCCCTCTTCCACCTCCGGATTCAAGTAAGGACGTGGCATGCTGCAGTGGATGCCTCAAAAGGAACTCTATTGTCAAAGCGGCCGCGGCAGCTGGTCCTGCCGTGGTGAATATATGTCTTACTGAAGGTGAAAGGACTTTATTGTGTCTTCAGATTTCCTCAATATGTGGATTTTTTTTAGGTGTATTCGTTTGAACGATGAGCTTTTTCCAATACTTCTTTTCAGATGTATATGGTCCTATGCCTATAATGGGTATAGGGTCTGGCACTATCATTGATCCTGATGGGACGATCTTGACCTGTGCACATTGCATAGCAGACTTTTCTAGTAGGCAAGTGATCTCAAAAGGCAAAGTGAGTATGCAAACCTACAACTTAGTTATTCATCTTGATGAAGAAATGCGCTTAGAACTGGATGAGGACTGAGAATTTGAATTTGCAAGTTATATCCAGTTGGACTTGGTTACAAATACTATCTGGGTGAAGTTACAAGCAATTAGATTTCATCATGTAGACTAATAAAGATTGTGACTCATGTCTTAGTCCACCTTTGTAGGGCGGAAATTGTAGAAGATTGCAAGATGCATATCGGTCTTTTTGAAGTTTCCTTGGTTAGCTTGCTGTCATACAAGTTTGAAAGATGTTCTCCTAACTCAGTCTGGTTCATATCTGACTATGCTAAGTTTGCTTGAGATGATGAGATGTAATAGTCCTGGACCATATCTTTAAGTTTCCTGGACCATATAAGGGAAGCTTGGTCTACCATCCTTATTCCTGGACCAAGGTAACTTCTTCTTCTTGATCAGTAATTGAGGAAGCAATATGATACATGCTTTTGTCCTGTCTGCGTGAAAACATTCGTGCAGGTAGCCAACATTATCTTTGTAGATTCCCCGTTGGGTTCTGGATTCTCATACTCAAGAAAATATGAAGGGTATGATGCCAACGATACTATTTGGTCCGAACAGGCTTCTAAGTTTCTTTTACAGGTGGGAAAGATCATATATATTCCTGATGTAATTACTGTAAGTGCCTTAAATATGTAATCTTTCACTTTTGCAGTGGCTTGTTGAGCACCCACAGTTCATCTCCAATCCCCTCTACATTGCTGGGGATTCATATGCTGGAAAAATTGTACCTATGGTGGCCAAAAGAATATTGGATGGTAACTCTACTTTTAATGTAAACTATTGATGAGGGTGTTAATTTACATGCCATTTTCATTTACTGTAATTCAGGTATTGATGAAGGGAAAGAACCATTACTTAACCTCCAGGTAAATTGCTTGAATTGATGGGCCACTGGCAATAAAGGGAAAGAATCTAATTTTGATCTTTAAATTATGTCATAGTTTATATGAAAGAAAAAGCCTTGGCTTTCAGGGTTACTTGATTGGCAATCCATCCACGGGTGGAAAAGTCGATACCAATTCTAAAATACCTTATGCTCATAGCATGGGAATCATATCAGATGACTTCTTTGGGGTAATCTTAGTAGATCAACTAGGACGAATTTCTCAAAATGATCTTTGGTATCACTTCACGAATTGTTATTTAGTTATTATTTTTTTCCAATTAATTATATTTTATTCTTTAAGATCATATAATTTATGTGTGTTCACAGTTCACAAAAGCGGAGTACTCTCAAGAAGAAATTGATGAAGTGCGCTCTGAGATAGCAGAATGCATACAAGATCATATTTATGAATAGGTATATACATGAGTTCATCTTATTTCATTTGACAATAATAATATTCAGTTAAATTGAATACATGCTACTTATACTTGATTGCACTTAATTTGGAGATATCTGTCTCTGAGTCCATTTACCAAATCCAATCGGCATGACTAAACTGCATACTTGATGCGCCAACATCAAATACAAACCGATAACTTAATCCTTTGTCAAATATAAAAATTGATTAACCTTAATCCTTTGTCAAATATGTATACTGTATTTTGGTTTACATAACAAACTTTCTGGGGTTCTCAATTTTATAATGTAGATGTCTTTGTTTAGAAGGGTAATAATCTTGTTACTGCAGCATCTTCATTTTTTAGATGACTCCATTATTAATAGTGATGAAGGGGGTATTTTACATCAAATTGAGATGATTATGGCCAATTTTTTCTGGGGTTCTATCAGTTCCAATAGGAAGATTCACTGGATCTCTTGGAAAGATATTTGTAAACCTAAGCTAGAAGGAGGATTGGGAGTAGAGAACACACTTGTAGAAATTTCTGTCTAGCATGTACTGTGGGTCAGTCTCTCCTGTGGTGGTTTTACTCAAAAACAAAGCTTCACATTGTTGGAAAAGGACGTTACAGATGAGAAACGTAGCAGAAGAGCAGATTAGATGGCGTTTAGGTGAAGATCATATTAATTTCTGGTTTGATACATGGTTAGATGCAGGTCCTTTGTTAAATCCCTCAGTCTCATCGTTAAATCTTGGGCTTTTATGTTCTTTACTAATTCTATCTGTGTGATTTCCATGATCTAATTAGCGGTATCCTCTATGATGTTGTTGGAAGTTTGGATTGCTCTTTTCTACTCTCTATTCCGTGTAAAAACTAAATAAACCATCTCTATGCTTTAGCATGATTGTCGGAGAATTTTATTCGAATATGAATTGGGGAAAATGCTAATATAGTTAGGAATTTTGATTCCTGCTAGAAGTTAGGCCGTTTACTGAGTCTATTTGAGTATCAAGAGAGTAGATCCTTATGATAATTGTGGGTTGATCAATTTGCTTGCTCTGTGAATTTAAATTAGTAAAGCTTGTTTGCTTAATTCTCTGTGTGCTGCTTTGTTGCTTCAGCCCTTGTTTGTATTTGTGATTTTGTATGCTCCGGAAATAAGTTGGAACTTGATTTTTCATGTCTAATTTAGCTAGATTCTATAATGCTTTTTTGATGCTCGATGATAGAACCAGAATCTGGTTGTTGCTCTAAGCCATTTCTGCAAGTAGATTTTCCTGAATTTGCTATTAATTAAGCAAATGCTATATGTAGATCTGCAAGTCTTCGATTTTTAGATTAATTTAAATAATTATGCTGATTTACTAAAGAAATTGCTGGCGGATTATCTCGCTAACAAAGCAGTTGAACCCATAGTAGATGGAGTTTCGCTAGACTTCAAATTGGATAGAATTTTTTTTGGTATATGTAAAGTTGATAGGTTTGGTTTACCATACTTAAGAGTTACTTGTAAAGCCATATAGCTAGTCTTTTAAGACATACTACTCTGAGTTTTTGTAAAACTGTAATAAGGTCAGGTGTGAAATTTCCAAGAGATCCATTTTTTATGCCATTTACTCCTAGGAAATGAATTAACTTGCAATCATATGCTATTTACCTCAGGGAAAAGATAATGACTCGTTTCTATGAAAGGAGAAGAAAAGAGAAGCTAAGAGGGAGGAGAAACCAGAAAAGGCTGCAGTTTAGAAGATGCACAGGCTGTTTAGAAGATGCACAGGTAGAGAAGACGTGCTCCAACAAAACATGATATTTTGGACTATATGTGTGATATATATAAACTTTTGGCTGTGTAAACTTTTGTGATGTTTGAATGTTGATGTTTGGTACTTTAATGATGTTTGGATGATGATGTTTGGTACTTTAATGAAATTTGCATTGTAAATATTGATTATGTAGGTTTTTTATCAATGAAATTTGCACTGGATGTTTTTTATAAACCATTGAGTAGGAAAAGATTAATAAGTTTTTTATTTATTGTCAAAATGTTGTATATTGTACCCAAAGACATCAGTTTAAATATGCCAAACTGTTGTCAATGGCGTTAAAAGACAATAGTGACAAACTGATGTTATTTAACATCGTTGTCTAAAAAGACAACGGTTTTTAACCGTTGTCAAACCGATGTCATTGGCAAAAAAGACAACGCTTTTTAGCCGTTGTCGTAGACAGTTCAAAACTGTTGTTGAAAAGCCTAGGCATACGCTCAAAGACAATGGTGAAAAACTGTTGTCTTTGTAGGAAAAGACAACAGTTTTTCACCGTTGTAAAAATGTTGTCTTTGCCTTCAAAGACAACGGTTAAAAACTGTTGTCGTTGGCCACCCCTTTTAACAACACAACCTTTAACAACAGTTCAAAATGGCCTACGACAATGGTTTAAAACCGTTGTTGTTTGTCTTTTTTCTTGTAGTGCAAGCTTCTTCCTTTACTTCCATGTTTCGGCCACCTTCCACCAAAGGATACTAGGATGCAATACCTCCTTCACTTCTTTCTTCTTCTTCTCCAAGCAACCGGCCACCAATGTCTCTCCAAGGCTTGATGCTGCCGGCCACAAAGAAGAGGAAAGGGAGAAGAGGGAGAGCCGGCCACAAGGAATATAGAAGAGGAATAAGAGATGTATGTTATACCATAAGGCACCACCTCCTCTTCTTTTATAATCCTTGGTGATTGTAAAAAGGGAAAGTTTTATAACAAAAAAAAAATAAAAGTTCCTTTTCTATCATGGCATGGGCGACAACAAGCTTGTGCTCCATGCAAGGAAAGATTTTAAACAAAATTAAAATCTCTCTTCTAAAATCATTTTTGTGGATAGCTATAAAAGGAATGTTTTATAAATTAAAATCTCTCACTTTTAAATCCTTTTATGAATATCTATAAAAGAAAAGATTTTAAAATAAAACATCTCTGTTAAAACATGGTTACAAAAAAGAAAAGTTTTATCAAAAAATTAAAATCTTTCTTTCACATTATATATAACTACAATAAGGAAAGACTTCAAATCTCTCTTTTTAATCATTTGAAGAAAAGCTATAAAAGGAAAGATTTTAAAATTTAAACCTCTCTTTTAAAACAATGTGGATGACATCATAAAAGGAAAGACTTTATTAAAATTTTATTTTTAATAAAACTTCATTTTCTCTTATGATATGGCCGACCCCCTTGCTTGGGCACCAAGCAAGGCTTGGTCGGCCCTAGCTTGAGCTCAAAGCTTGGCTTGGCCGACCCCTTGCTTGGGCTCCAAGCAAGGATGTGGCCGACCCTTAAGCTTGGTTAAGAAGCTGGGCTTTGGGTAGATATAAGGCTTTATAAATAAGAGGTTACAACAAGGACCGAGAGGAGGAATTGATTTTGATCTCCCGATGAGCTTGAGCTTCCCGTGTTCGCTCCGAACACCCAACTCAAGTTCATCAATTATAACTCATACCACTAAAGAGTTATTATTGTACTACCGCACCAATCCCATATTACAATATGAGCTCCTTCTTATCATGAGCTCGCTAATCTCTCTATGTTTAAAATATTGAATGCTCATTAATTAAATGAGTTACTGACAACTCACTTAATTAATATCTAACTCTAAGAGTAGTACCACTTAACCTTATTGTCATGTCGGACTAAGTCCACCTGTAGGTTTTACATGACAATCCTTATGAGCTCCTCAAGGGGACATCATCAACCTATATCACTAGGACACAACTTCATTCTATAATCAACAACACACCATATAAATAATATCATTTCCCTACTTATTGGGCCTATTGATTTAACGAACTAAATCTCGCCCTTTGATAAATTAAAGAAATAAATATTAAATATACATGCTTGTTATTATATCATGATTAAGAGTGCGCACTTCCATAATAACAGAGGTCCTGTTCTTTTTTTTTACAGCTAGTATAAAAAGAACAACCTCAAATGGTCCTGTTTAATACACACATAGTGTACTAGTGTAATTTTATAGTTAAGATAAACTAATACTAAATTACACTACAATCACACCAATGGTTTGCCCCATTCCATCTTGGTTGTGAGCTACTATTTATAATTTATAAGGAACTGATAACATGATCTTCTGTATCACACCAAACACCATGTTATCTACAATATAAATTAAATGGACAACTGCATTTAACATAAATGCAGACATTTGACCAATGTGATTCTTATTTCAAAATATAAATATTCATACAAAAAGCTAGACTTTTAGTATAAATCCTAACAACAATCTCCTACTTGGCCTATATGTGAGTTGTATGTGAAATACAAGTAAAACTTTAGTTGATATCAAACTTTATTGGTACAAAATACCCCTGTAAATAATCTGGCCCATTAACTTCATTGGTATAGGACTAAAGAGGTTATAGCTACTGTATATGATTGTTGCAAGCCCTAACAATAATCACAATACTAATGTCATTAATGACATAGATCAAGATGTGGATGTGTAGAGTGGAAATTACACAAAATGTGATCAATACATGTCAATTTCCAACTGGTCCTAAGATGATCTCAAAAGAGGTCAGATCATATTTGCAAAATATTTTATGCTAAACTACAATAGTAAATTATGATCAATTTTATGATTCCAAAAAGAGTCTTGATCATATTTACAAACACTAAATGCTAAACAGCAGTAGTAAATGATGATATCACAGTCAGAGTGTCAAACATACATATAAATTCTCATTAATGTTTTGACCTCTAAGTACATACAATAATCAAAACAAATGTTTGTCTTTATTAATCAACATAGAGCAATAAAAAATAAATACAAACTTCAACTAGATGAGTTCTTCTTCCATAAGAAGAACTCTCATATCCACAACATGCGCATGAAACACCTTAGGCACCAAGCCTTTGGTGAGTGGATCAATCAAATGGAATCTGTTCTGATGTGCTCTACCATAATCTGACAACTTTAAACTCTTTCTTTAACCGTTAGAAACTTGATATTAATGTGCTTGGACTTCGACAAACTGCCATTATTCTTGACATAAAGTTCTGCGACTTTATTATCACAGTAGATCCTCAGTGGCCTGTCAATGCCATCAACGATCTATAATGTTGTGATAAAATTCCGCAGCGAAATCTCGTGATTGGATGCTTCGTAGCATGCTACCAACTATGCCTCCATAGTAGAAGTAGCTACTAGCATCTGCTTGACACTCTTCCAAGATATAGCCCCTCCAGTAAGCATGAAGATATAGCCCGAAGTAAACCTCCTGCCATCCAAGTATCCAGAAAAATTAAAGTCTGAATATCCAATCATCTCCAAGTGATCTGATCTCCGATACGTGAGCATACGTTCTTTAGTTCTTTGCAAATACTGCATCACTCTCTTTACCGCTTTCCAGTGTGACGGTCCTGGGTTACTAATATATCTGCATAACATCCCCACTATAAATGTTATATCTGGTCGAGTACAAACTTGTGCATACATGAGACTTCCCACTGTTGACGTATATGGGAATTGCTCTATCTCCTTTATTTCAAGTTCAAGCCGTGGACACTGCTGCAAGCTGAACTTGTCACCTCTTGACACAGATGTGTCATCGGGTGTACAGTTCTGCATATCATACCTTATAAGAACCTTTTCAATATAGGCCTGTTGTGAAAGTCCAAGAATGCCTCTTGAATGATCACGATAGATCTGTATGCCTAAAATAAAGGATACTTCACCACGATATTTCATTTCAAAATTACCAGATAGAAATGACTTAGTTTGAAGCAACAGATCTTTATTATTGCTTGCAAGTAATATATCATCTACATACAAAATAAGTATAACAAACTTGCTCCCACTGAACTTGACATATATGCACTGATCAACGGGGTTCTCTTTAGATCCAAATGAGGTAACCACTTGATCAAATTTCCGGTACCACTGACGGGATGCCTGTTTTAAATCATAAATGGACTTCTTTAATTTACATACTAGGTGCTTTGAGTCTTTAGACTCAAAGTTCTCTGGTTACACCATATATATAGACTCCTCTATGTCTCCATTGAGGAATGCAATCTTTACGTCCATTTGATGTAGCTCTAAATCATAATGAGCAACAAGTGCCATGATTACCCTAAGGGAGTCTTTCGTTGACACAGGTGAGAAAGTCTCCTTGTAATCAATGTCTTCTTTCTGAGTGAATCCCTTGGCAACAAGACAAGCCTTATATTTTTCGACATTGCCCCTTGAATCTAACTTGATTTTAAATATCCATTTACAGCCAATGAGCTTCTTTCCTTCAGGCAATTCTACAAATTCCCAAACGTCATTATCCGTCATAGACTTCAACTCTTCTTGCATGACATTAATCCACCTTTCAGGATTAGAGTATTTTTTGACTTATTGTAAAGATGTAAGATCACTCTTCAACCCTATGTCAAAATCATGCTCTTGGAGATAAATATAATCACAAGAATTCGTGGTTCTCCATTCCCTTGTGGATCGCCTTGAAGGCACTTGTGTTTGAAGTGGTTGAGGTACTTGCTCATGAATATGAGGCAATACTTCAATTTCAGTGGCAGGTTCCTCCAATTGCATTGGAGATGTCATGGGAATATCTTGATTCATTAGGCTCACTGGATGTGTGATACCCATAATGTGTAGTATGGTAACCATTCCACTACTAATCGCACTAGTAGTAACCACAGGAAGATCGCCAATACTTTCCTCAAAAGATACTTCCATGATTTTATTACTCCCACTGTCCTCAATGAACTTGGCATTTCTTGTTTCGAAGAAGGATCTATTAGAGGGATCATAAAATTTATACCCTCTTGATTTCTCAGAGTATCCTATAAAATTATAGCTAACCATTCTTGAGTCCAGTTTCCTTTCATTAGGCTTGTAAGGCCTAGCTTCAGCTAGACAACCCTAGACGTGTAAGTGCCTAATGCTAGGCTTCTTACCCGTCCACATCTCGAATGGGGTTTTAGTTACTTCCTTACTAGGTACTCTATTGAGTAGGTAAACTGCAGTCTTGTGTGCTTCATCCCACAAGAACTCTGGTAGAGAAGTGAAAGTCATCATACTTCTTACCATGTCTTTTAGGGTTTGATTGTGACGCTCAGCTACACCATTCTGACTATGTGTACCAAGTATGGTATACTGAGGCACAATTTCACACTCAGTAAGGTAATTCACAAAAGGTCCTAGATGTTGTTCACCTGATCCATCATATCCACCGTAATATTCACCTCCACGGTCGGATCGAACAACTTTAATTTTCTTACCTAGTTGAAGTTCAACTTCGGCTTTGAAATTTTTGAACATGTCCAAAGATTGTGATTTCTCATGAATAAGGTAGAGATAGCCAATTCTGGAATAATTGTCTATGAAACTAATAAAATATGTGTGTCCATTCAAAGATACCTTACGAAATGGTCCATAAATATCCGTATGTATTAGCTCCAAAAAATCACTACAACAGCTAGCCCCCTTATTCCTTTTGTTAGTGGGTTTCCCCTTGAGACACTCTATGCAGACATCAAAATATGACATGTCAAGGGAATCGAGAATTCCCTGTGACATTAACCTTTCTAGGCATTGTTGTGATATATGTCATAAACGCCTAAGCCACAACATGAAAGAATTCTCGTTAGTCAATTTACGTTTCGTACCTATACTATGTATTATCACATTGTCAACTGTAGGAGTAAAGGTATTTAATTTATAAAGTTTATCAACCAAGGAACCATTGCCAACCAACACTAAATTAAAGAAAATACTAAAAATTCCATTTCTAAATGAACAATAATAACCTGATTTGTTCAAACAAGAAATTGAAATTAAATTTCGTCGAAAAGACGGTATAATAAATATATTTTCTAAATCCATAAAAATATTGATTCCTAAACAAAGCCTAAAAACACCAATCGACTTGACTTTAGCCTTCTTTCCATTTCCTATATAGATATATCTTTCACCATTAAGCGGAAGTCGGCTCCTGAGACAACCCTTTCTTTACACGCCAGTTGACGTACTTGAAGCAGTCTTTCTTCATATGACCTTTCTTCTAGCAAAAGAAACGAGTGGATTCCTTATCCTGCTTCTTGTGCTACTTATGACCATTGTCTCCAGAATCTGCATTTTGTTTTTCTTTTCCTTTGTTATTGATCCTCTTTCGTTTCTTGCTCATACTTTGAGAACCAAATGCTAAGTGAGCACTCTTAGATGTCTCAATCTTTAGTCTCCCCTCCTCTTGCACGCATTGGGCAATAAACTCATTCAATGCCCACTTTTCTTTTTGAGTTTTATACGATATCTTAAAAGGAGTGAACCATGCAGGCAGAGACAACAAGACGAAATGCACTAACATACCCTTAGACATATCAAGTTTTAGTACTTTTAGACTTGTCGCTATATTGGACTGTTGGGTTTTTCGGGCCGCGAAAACCGCTTTTTCGCGTCGCGGAAACCCTGAAACCCCGCCATCGGATCCGTGCGAAGAATAAAACTTTCTAAAACTTATGAGTACGAGTTTATAAACTATAGATCTACATTAGAGTACGAGTTTTACCCTTGATGCGTGCCTTTCGCGAATCCCACTCGTCCAAGGTGTTGGATCTCAAGTTGTCAAGGTAGACAACTCTCTATGCGTATCCACACGAACAAAGAGGGAGAAAAACCAAACTAAAGTGTGCTAGCACCTTAGTAGGGTTCAGCCAAGGTAGGAGGAGAGGGAGAGAAGAAAGAACTCAAGGAGGAAGAAGATGTGAATGAGCCTTGAATGAAAATAATTTCATTCTCCTTCATTTTGTGTGGCCGGCCACAATTGTAACCCCTTTACAATTAATGTGGCCGGCCACATTAAATGGAAAGGAGGCTTGTAACCTCCATGATGTGGCACACACATGTGCTTGACATGATGATGTGGCATATCATCATTGGCCACCTAATGTCAAGTCACAAATGATGTGGCATAAAGTCAAGTCAAACTTGACTCTTTCTCTTCCTCTTCCTCTCAAGTCAAGTCAAACTTGACTTAATCTCTCTCATGGTTGATCTAATTCAACGATTTAATTCAAGCCAATTTAATATAATGAATCTAATTCATTTAATTAAATTGATTCAATGAGTCATAATCTAAATTAGACTTATTGAATACATGAATCAACTTGAGTCCAACTCAATTAGCCCAATTAGGATTACTCTTAATCCAATTTGATTCATCAAATGAATCTAATCCTCTTGGTTCATCATATGAACCTAATCTCCATCTAATTGTCCTTAGTGTGTGACCCTATAGGTTCTTGTAACGTTGGCAATGCCCCTAAACCTATTTAGGAGCATAAGTAATGAGCGGTATCTAGCAACACATCATTACTACCCAAGTTACAAGAATATTGAGATCCAACATCACCTTGTGACTACTAATTGTGACTCTTCACAATATATGACAAGTGTCCTTCTATCCTAGACATCTAGATTGATCAATGTGAGGCATAGACTGTGTCATCCTCTGACCAATCTAAATCTTGATCTCCAAGTAGACTCACTAAATCAAATGAGCTTAATATCTCATATTGACTCATTTGGGTATGGCCATGCACTTTGTGGTCTCACTCTATCAAGAATATCGATGTCGCTCCCGTCATATAGGAGGGATAGATCCCATCTACATCACTCACATCCCTCTGTATAATTCGTTACATACCCAGTAATCGCTTTTATAGTCCACCCAGTTACGGGTGACGTTTGACGAAACCAAAGTACATAACTCCTGATGTAGGGATCTATGGTGACTTCAGGTCCAAGGACTAGTAGTCATACTAATGACTTTTTCAAAATAGTTTTGGAAGGGAAAAACGAAAGACGTAAGAATCTATTTTTAAAACAATAGTATATAGTTCGTTTTTTCTAAAGAACCCCCTCTGCTCAATTGGTGGTTTCACCAATTCAGAGCAACCTATCTCTGATACCAATTGTAGGATCGTAGACGTGCTAGGGGGGTGAATTTCACGCATTACTTTTTCACTCATTTCAAAAAACACACAGAATATGTAGCGGAATAAAAAATGAAAAGACAAGCAACGCTAACAAGCTTTCTTTTACTTGGTTAGGAGCCTGTGGCGACTCTTATTTCAAGGTCTGCGATCGTTGATCACTTTCGTTGGGCAATCACTATAGATTCGGAAATTGAGTACAAGTACAAATATGCATCTTACAAGTATTGCTCAAAATTAAACTTGCTACCAATGACTTGGAGAAATAGAACTTCTAGCTTGATCATTGAGCTTGATCATCGTCGAAGTAGCGTTTAGACGTTTTTCGGAGTGCGCGCAAGAGCTTAGGTTGTTCTTCAAGATTTGTTGTCGAAGCACCTAGTCGAGCCCTCCTTTTATAACCGAGCTTGATCTGATCCATATCCCCTGATCTTAGGATCAGGTTTGACCCACCGTCGATTGGTCGAGCTCAAAATTAAACTTGTTACCAATGACTTGGAGAAATAGAACTTCTAGCTTGTTCGTCGTCAGAGCAACGTTTAGACATTTTTCGGAGTGCGCGCAAGAGCTCAGGTTGTTCTTCAAGAATTGTTGTCGAAGCACCTGGTCGAGCCCTCCTTTTATAGCCGAGCTTGATCTGATCCATATCCCCTGATCTCGAGATTAGGTTTGACTCATTGTCGATCGGTCAACTGATCCTGCCTGAATCAGTTTGCCTTCCAGGTCTTTTGCTTGGATATACTTTCTTCGTTCGGTCGACTGATCCCCAACACATCTAGTCTGATCAATTTGGCTCGACCATGTCACCGCTTATCCCCGATTCAGTCGACCAATCCTGAGGTTCGGTTAACCGATCCTTAGGTCGAACTCGGTCCACTCGTTGGAACTCTGCTATGTTTGCTTGGAGGTTCGGTCGACCGATCCCCAAGTTCGGTCGACCGATCCAGGCCGAACATCAACCTGCAGAATCATTAGTCTTCCTATAAAACAGAGTTAACACATAGCAGATAATAAATAACTTTGACAGCCTTCGGATTGTCCGGTTCTGACTTTGGATTTCCTCTAGAAACCATAGGTTGAACCGACGCCTATTATTTCCTCAACGGGAAATGCATCCTCACCTACTCGTCTCAGGAGAAGTTACCTATTGCCAAACTGGTCCTTCAGACCAACTGGACATTTTCTCAGCGCCCGAGCCTTCCGATCTTCATGCTGGACATCTGCTCCATGGCCCGTCCAGACTTCCACCTGATCCGCGACCACTAGGATTTCAACCTAGAGTCCCCGACTCTAGAATTTTTCCCGAAGCGCTCGACCTGCCAAGACTTTCCACCTAGGATTACCACCCCCCAGGACCTAGGGTTACCACCCCCTAGGATTTTCCACCTGCCTAACCACAGCTAGGACTTTTCCTCACCTAGGGTTACCATCTCCTAGAACCTAGGGTTACCACCCCCTAGGGTTTTCCACTTGCCTAAAATCCACTAGGACTTTTGCCTAAAAACACTTAGGACTTTTCCTGCAAGCTCAATCAACCTTATTAGATAACAAGACAACTTAACTTTGTACCCTTTGACATAATCAAAACCCAGGTTCGATCGTCAGATGCTTCTTGCACCAACAAGATCTTCCATCTTTATCGATCCATCCACTTCCGGAGCAAGGAGACTCTCCGAAGACATCGACAACGTGTAGCTAAGCATCTCTTCTCCTCATTTCTTGTATTTAAGTTGTAAGAATCTTATCCTTCATATCTTTGGTTTGTTCTTCCTTTGCAATGGAGTAGATTCTGTAGATCTAAGATGTAGGAAGTAGTTGTGATATGATGTGATGTATGAACTATGTATTTGGTTAATTTCCTATGCTATGATATGTTTATACCATGTTCCATGTGTGTTGTGCCTTATATGTATTTGATGAAATATATGTGAGGTCAATTCATGTAAATGTAGGATTTTGTTCACCATGTAGAGGGGCCTTAGATTATAAGACTTGTTGGGTTTTTCGGGCCACGAAAACCGCGTTTTCGCGTCGCGGAAACCCCGAAAGCCCCAGCCACCGGATCCGTGCAAAGAAAAATAAAATAAAATATGAGTACGAGTTTCTAAACCTTGATCTACAGTAGATCTACAAAGGGAAACAAAGAATATACCCTTGATGCGCGCCCTACGCGAATCCCGCTAATCCAATGGTGCCGGATCTCAAGGTTGTCAAAGTAGACAACCCTCTAGAAGTATCCACACGAACACAAGAAGGAGATCACCAAACTAAAGTGTGCTAGCACCTTAGTTAGGTTTGGCAAGATGAGGAGAGGGAGAGAAGAAAATGGAGCAAGGAAGAAGATGGAATGAATGAGAATAATTCACAAAATGAAACTTATTCATCCCATTCATGTGGTCGGCCACATTAAGAGCATGTGTAACTCCCATGGAATGCCAAGAGTCACAACTCTTGGTAACTCCCATGATGTGGCATCTCACTTAAGCAACCATGATGATGTGGAGCATCATCATTGGCCCACTCAATGCCAACTCACCAATGAGGTGACATAAAGTCAAGTCAAACTTGACTCTTCATCTTCCTCCCAAGTCAAGTCAAACTTGACTTAATTTCTCTCATGGTTGATCTAATCCAACCATTTAATTCAAGCCAATTTAATATAATGAATCTAATTCATTTAATTAGATTGATTCAATGAGTCATAATCTAAATTAGACTCATTGAACACATGAATCAACTTGAGTCCAACTTAATTAGCCCAATTAGGATTACTCTTAATTCAATTTGATTCATCAAATGAATCTAATCCTCTTGGTTCATCATATGAACCTAATCTCCATTTAATTGTCCTTAGTGTGTGACCCTATAGGTTCTTGTAATGTTGGCAATGCCCCTAAATCCATTTAGGAGCATAAGTAATGAGCGGTATCTAGCAACACATCATTACTACCCAATGTTACAAGAATGTTCAGATCCAACATCACCTTGTGACTACTAATTGTGACTCCTCACAATATATGACAAGTGTCCTTCTATCCTATACATCTAGATTGATCAATGTGGGGCATAGACCGTGTCATCCTCTGACCAATCTAAATCTTGAATTCCAAGTAGACTCACTAAATCAAATGAGCTCAATATCTCATATTGACTCATTTGGGCATGGTCATGCACTTCGTGGTCTCACTCTATCAAGAATATCGATGTCTCTCCCGTCATATAGGAGGGATAGATCCCATCTACATCACTCACATCCCTCTGCATAATTCGTTACATACCCAGTAATCGCCTTTATAGTCCACCCAATTACGGGTGATGTTTGACGAAACCAAAGTACATAACTCCTTATGTAGGGAACCATGGTGACTTCAGGTCTAAGGACTAGTAGTCATACTAATAGCCACATGAGAAAGTATATGACACTCATATAACGATCCATGATACTTTCTCATGGCGGGTCATTCAGTATACATTCTCCAATGCATACCCATGTGTCAACTTGATATCTCTA
Organism: Zingiber officinale; assembly: GCF_018446385.1. Lineage (NCBI taxonomy): Eukaryota > Viridiplantae > Streptophyta > Magnoliopsida > Zingiberales > Zingiberaceae > Zingiber > Zingiber officinale. The sequence continues at coordinate 67,911,531 of NC_055988.1, read as the reverse complement.
TATCCATGACTTGTGAGATCAAGTCATCAAGTTGACCTACATGCTAGTCTTATTACATTAACATTGTCCCTGAATGTTAATACTCGACTAGGAATGATTAAGAGTAGTGTTCCCTATATCATCTCACTATCGGTTCAACTAACCGATTGATATAGGTGAGAACCTTCTACTCAAGGACGCTATTATACTTAGTTTATTTGGCGCCAATACAAGTAAGTATAATAACCAAAACAATAAATGCCTTTATTTATATATAAGAATATGATACAACAAGTCCATAATATAATCATCAAATGATTGGCTCTAGGGCTCTAACTAACAAGACTACAGAATCTTGTGACAGAAGGTATCCCTTACTTTCTATGGCATTTTCTTGAAACTAGGATCAATTCCCTATAAGGGAAACTAATTAGAGTTTAGAGAGAAATTAATATTAGGAAGTGATTTGTGTAATCTAGGAATGTATGACCAGAGGGTCTTAGTGACAGAGATTCCCTCTTAATCGGACTTTCTAAATACCTCTTTATTTAATTGCATTAATCTACCATTATAAAGTCACTGTGTAATTTAAGAACGTATGACCCGGAGGAGGGGGTCCTAGTGATAGGGATTCTCTCTTAACCGGACTTCCTAGGTACCTCTCTACTTAATGGTGTTAGAGATTGGGTAGACTCTCTAGTGCAATTTACGCAGGGGTTGTGTTTAGGCTTTAGTTAGAATCCTTACATGAGTGTAAGCATAGAGTTAGGTAGATGAACAATACATAGGAACATTAACTAGCATCGTAACGAAACCAAAATCCTAGCATCTATCATCCATCCCCTTCCAAGATCACCTCTCTTTCATTCTCTCTCTCATTCTCCTGAATCTTTCTCTTACTCTCTCTTTTTCAGCCAACCTTTTCATTTGTCTAGGGAATTCACTATGCGAAATCAACTAGTGCTCAATAAACAGTCCCTGTGAGATCGATATTTTTATTACTAATGACATAGTCACGCACTTGCAGCTTCATAACACTCCCAGCATAAACCTGATCAATCCAAGAGCTGGTTGGACCTCCAGGACTTAGTTCCCCATTTTTCATGGGCATGACTCCCAACATAAACCCTATCAATCCCAGAGCCGGTCGGACCTTTGGGGCTCAGCTCCCCACTTTTCATAAGCATGGATCCTAATGTAATCCCGATCGACCCTAGAGCTGGTTGAACCTCTAGGGGTTAGCTCCCTACTTCTCATGGGCATAATTCTCAGTATAAACTCGATCAGTCTGAGAGCCGGTTGGACCTCCAAGGCTTAGCTCCCTACTTCTCATGAGCATGACTCCCAGCGTAAACTCGATCGGTCCTAGTGTCGATCGGACCTCAAGGGCTCAGATCCCCACTTCTCATGGGCATGACTTCCAATATAAATCTGATCAACCCAGAGCTGGTCAGATCTCCGAGGCTTAGCTCTCCACTTTTCATGGGCATGACTTCTAGCATAAACCCCTATAGACCCCAGAGTCGATCGGATCTTTGGGGCTCAGCTCCCTACTTCTTATGGGCATGACTCCTAGCATAAATTTGATTGGCCCCAAAACCAGTCGAATCTTCAAGGTTCAACTTCCCACTTCTCATGCGCTTGGCTGCCAACATAAACTTGATTGGCCCATGCCGATCAAACTTCAATGAGTCTAGGCTCCCCACCTCACATGGACATGGCTCCTAACCTAAATCCGGTCGGCTCTAAGCTGATTAGACTCCCTCTAGGAGACAACATTATAAAAGAATCGCATCCACCTATCAGAGAATAGCGACTACTCACCATAGAATATTCCACTACTTTGATATATACACACAACGAAACCTTTCTCTGCCTAGGGAAAGGTTGCTATATATCCTCCACTACCAAACATATTTTGACACAAACATTCTTTGAGAGACAATATAAAAAGGGGGTTATCTCCGTTGGCCAGGTATGCACATGCATCAACACTACTGCTTTATTGTTTATATTCTTCACCATTTTTTGTGGGGACTATGATTCTGGCTTAAGTGTTGGAGTGTCTGTGTTAGAGACCTCTCCCTGGTTCTCACTATAACATTCATATTTGCTCTCTTTGTGGTCTGCATAAGTTTACAGTTTCCAACTCTAGGTCCTTCCTCCATCAATATTCCTACATTCTTACCGGTCACTAATCAACTTAGCTTTCATATGGGAGTTGCAATAATAAATAATATACTTAGCAAATGATAATAACCAACTACTATATTTTTAACCACTTGCAATATATATATATATATATATATATATATATATATATATATATATATATATATATATATATATATATAATACGTAGGAAAGCAAATTTAGGGTCAACGTCTATTCAACCTCTCCTTGTAGTTGGCCATTCTATCTTCAATAGGGGAGAGAAGTTATTATATATATATATATATATATATATATATATATATATATATATATATATATATATATATATAATAGATTCTCTCCCCTATTGAAGATAGAATGGCCGACTACAAGGAGAAGTTGAATAGACGTTGACCCTAAATTTGCTTTCCTACGTATTTGTTAGCACAGCGAAATACAAACAATAAAAACACAAATACGAAAGCTAAAGATAAGAAGAAACAAGCAAACCACAACATGCCAATTTAGGTGGTTTGGAGATAAAGCTCCTACTTTATGGTTGTCCGTAAGGTGGATGATCCAGATCTGTCGATGGATGACTCCCCGACTAACTCCGACTAGCTCACTAGCTCCTTGTGGGTGGAAAAACCTCACTATAATTCTCACAAGAGCACTTGAGATGCTAGAGCACTGGTAGACTACTAATACGTGTTAACCACCTCTATTTTGTCAACTTTAACCAAGCTCCCAAGCCTTGGTTATATAGGCCATAGGTTGGAAAACCCCGCTCACCAATCGACTGCCCTCTATGAAAATTCAACCGTTACAATCCAATGACTCGATACTAGTTGATTGGTAGTTTTACCAGTTGACTGTTCCATATTAGTCGAATGAACAGAGACATTCTGTTCGTTCCCAGTCGACTGCCTAGTTGACTGCACCATTCGATTGACAAATCTATCAGTCAACTGATAAACCCTAGAATTTAGGGTTTCCTTCCCCGAGTACAATCTCTCAACATTCAGACCCTCACGACTCACTTGACTCTCCCTTGCAACCTTGACTCTTGCCTTCAAGCCTACTTCCTTTGGCTCTCGTCCCTCTGATGCATTCAAGCCTGCGGCTTGTCCTAATGCCATCCTTCACATATGCCTCGAAGTGCACTTCCCTCGGTTCTTATCCTTACTGCTTTGTCCATTGTCCCTCGGATGCTCCATCGTTCACCAGACCCGAAGCCATCAAACTGAGTCATATATGTATCCTGCAAACCTGCACAACTCAAATACACATATCAAATATAAGGATAAACCTAACTTAAATCTTTTGCCCAAACATCAAAACACATGGTTACACAGACCCTCAAGATTACATCCAACAATCTCTCCCTTTTTGATGTTTGGCAATACGTTTAAGTTAGGAAAAATATAATAACAAAACAACATGCTAATAATACATTTGGACTTACGTTGTCAGGGCTACACACTTGGACTTACACCACCATGGAAATATGCAACATGCATTAAAACCAATCACAAGGCTCCCCTTATACCTATACTCCCCATTGATCTAGAAATTCTATAACGGGGATATTTAAGAACCTATCACAAGACTCCCCCTACACCTAAGGTCCCTATTAGCTAGGATTTTCTCTCCACAAAGGCATTTAAGGTTTTCCCAACTAAAACCTTACTTCTCCCCTTTTGGCTAATATAAAAAAGCTTCCAACAATATCTCAATTATTGAAACTTGACCATCTAAACTGACTCTAAACTCGTGTATTTATCCCTCAAGGATCTCATACACCTATACGAGTTGTCCCAATCAAACACAATGTTGAAAAATAGTTTTTAGATTGTGTTAGTCGACTGCCATAAGCACTAGTCGACTGCCCCGTCGAAGCAACACCATAGAACCATTCTGTGTTTAATCAACAGTGTTACTAATCAACTAGTAACTGTATCAGTTGATTGACACCCCCTTTTCAGCCCAAACAATATTTCTAATCCAACTTCAGAAATGTACCAATAATTTCACAAACATCCAAAAATCTTCAAATTTTATGGAGAGTTCTATTTTACCAGTGCCTACTTAAGAAAAATACATTTAAAAATATACATATCTTAGATCCCAAGATTGATATAAAACCTAAAACTAGCTAAATGGTTCAATTGAATTTTGACCTAAAGTCCTAGTTTTAGCTTCCTCTTGATGTATTTGTCCATACTAAACCACAATGCATCTCTAGCATTGGTTTATATGATATCTATACATCAAAAACTAATTTTCATATAATATGACCCAAATGTCATATTTCTTTCATGAAAAATATCCCACTTGTGCCAACCTAGTAGGTTAGAGACTCAAGTCCGTCTCCTAACCACTTGGCACATTTGATAGCCCATCTATCATGGGTCTACAAAGACTCTTTTAGCTCCTAACCTTAAGGCTCTTAACGTTAGTCACCTCCCTAGATGACTCATCCACTATAGCTAGGCCACATCGGTGCACCTCAGGTGACACTTGGCTTACAAACTTAACCTTTTTAACCTTAAACACCTTGTCCTTGGTTAATTTCTCCTTACCTTTAAATGACTTTCCCGTAAAATTTCTTAACTTCTCCTTGCTATAGTCATATACAACCCTAGCATAAGACTTTCCCTTAACCTTGGAGACATTAGATTGGTATCCTAAACTCAATGTATCATTGTTTGGTATTTTACTACCCAACACCATATCTAATCCCTTAGCTCCAACATTGAATCTCTTAAGGGTTTTCTCCAAGTGATCAAGCTTTGCCTTCAAAGTTTGATTTTCCCTTTCTAGGTTTCTAAACCTAGAATCAACATGTTCACCTTGGACATTCCTAGACCTACCCTTCCTAGGCATATGTCTCCCCTTCTTATGATTAATGCCTTGGTTCTCCATTACCTTCTTCTCCTTAGGTAATGAGAATCTAATATGTCTAGGTTTATCATGCATAGATACCTTAGGGCTATGATCTACATTGACTCTATTTCTATCTTAATATTTAAAACCAAAATTTTACATGGGTAAATAATGAAAGTTATTCCTATCATGCATGGGAAAGCAATAATTTGAATTACATTTCAAATTAGGGTATATCTCTCTTACCCTTGAAGTTCCCCCTCAACTTGAGCTCTTCTTCCTTTCCCATTTCTTCAAATGTGTTAGCTTCTTTTTCTCCCTCTTCTTAGGGAATTTGGTATGGTAGTGCCCTTCTCCCTACACGTGAAACATACTATGCGTATTCTCCTCTTCTTGGTTTCTTAATTCCTACAACCCATGCTAGCATTTAAAATAACTTGATTGGGTTTAGGAGTTACCTCCTTCTTACCCATTGGACACTTACTCTTGTAGTGTCCCTTCTCATTGCAATCGAAGCAAATGATGTGGTCCTTTGACTTAACTTCGATGGAGATGCTTGCAAGGTTGACTTCCAAAACTTCCTCTTCACTTGTCTTGGATTCTTCTTCAACCCTTGATGATGTTTCCTCATCTATACTTGTGGATGACATTTCTTCATCCTTCTCCTCCTCAAATGATACCTCATCTTCCTTCTCCTCGGATGTGACGGATTTCACTTCCTCTTCCTCTTTGGATGTTGAATTTGTCTCCACATCCGATTGGTTCTTCTCCTCCTCTTGGACCAATAACTCTTTCTCCTTGGGCTCCTCCTCTTTGGATGTTCTCATAAAGTGCAATTACATTTTTCCAAAGATCACTTGCATCCTTGTATTCACCTATACTAGACAACATATAAGGAGGCAATAAATTTACTAAAATTTTGATTACCTCCTTGTTAGCCTCCAATTGTTGTCTTTTCTCCTCACTCTAATATCTTGGTCAGAGACGCTTTCCTTTCTTATCGATTGGAACTTCAAACGGTTCCTCTAACGCGATTGTATGGTCTCAATCCATTTAGTACCATGTTTCCAATCGTAACTTCCAATAATCGAAGTTTCCTTGCTTGTATGGAGGTGGAATTCGGATATCCCCTCCGAGTGCTTCTTCCAAATCCATTTCTTTCTCTAGCACTTACTCCTTCTGGGGGTTAGTCCTTCAAGAGTGACCTCGCTCTAATACCACTTATTGAAAATAGAATGACCCGCTAGAAGGGGGGTTGAATAGACGTTGACCCAAAATTTACTTTCCTACGTATTTATTAGCATAGCATAATACAAACAATACAAACACAAATATGAAAGATAAAGACAATAAAAAATAAGCAAACCACAACATGCCAATTTACGTGGTTCAGAGATAAAGCTCCTACTCCACGGATGTCTATAAGGTGGACGATCCATGATCTGTTGGTGGATGACTCCCAAGCTAACTTCGGATAGCTCACATAGCTCCTTGTGGGTGGGAAAACCTCACCACAACTCTCACAAGGACACTTGAGACACTAGGGCACTGGTAGACTACTAATAGGGGTTAACCACCTTTATTTCGTCAACCTTAACCAAGCTTTGAAGACTTGGTTATATAGGCCACATGTTGAAAAACCTTGTTTATCAGTCGACTGGTAAAAGTGTCAGTCGGCTACCCTCTATGGAAATTCCACCGTTATAACCCAAAGCTCGATATCAATTGACTGGTTGTTTTACTAGTTGACTGCTCCACACTGGCCGAATGAATAGAGACATTCTGTTCGTTTCCAGTTGATTGCCTAGTCAACTGCACCAATCGTGTGACAAATCCATCAGTCAACTGGTAAACCCTAGAACCTAGGATTTCCCTCCTTGAGTACAATCTCTCAGCACTCAGAACCTCACGACTCACTTGACTCTTCCTTACATACTTGCTGTAACACCCATGAAATTATAAGATAAGTATATGGATATTATTTTCTTTAGAGCATGAAAGCAAGAGGAATCAAAAAGAAATAATAGAAATAAAAAGAAGGAGAAGTCAAGGTTTGAACCTTGACTCCTCCCACAAATAATGAAGATAAATTGATGTATGATAACCACTAGGATAATGAATAATATTTGGATAGGAAGGAATGAAAAATTTAGTTAAAGGTGAGGAGAAAACTAAGCATGCCATGATTTCCCAAAGATAAGATATGAAGCTAATATGATATGCCCATGATTGTATGTTGATTTGAACTCTATTTCATGTTTATGAAGATTCGGCCATATTAAGATTTGAGGCCTCAGAAAGTTTAAAACAAGTCTAAGATGCTCATGACCTTCTTGATGATATGATATGAAACTAACTTGATGTTCTTATGCTTGTTTGTTGCATAGAAATTTGGTTACATGCTCTATAACTTTCGGCCACACAAGATTTTAAGACCTAGGATGATTAGAACTTAAACTAAGTTTGCTCATGTTGTTCCTTGTAATAAATGCCATGAAATTTGTGTAGGATTTCCATGCTTTTATGTCACATGAAAACTAGTCTATGTCTTACATGTTTCGGCCACCATTAGTTTAAAGGCCTAGGAAACTTAGATATGCTCATGATGTTTCTTGTAATAAATGCTATGAAATTTGTTTATGGTTTCCATGTCCTTATGCCACTAGAAACCTAGTTTCCATGCTTAACAAGTTTCGGCCACCTTAGATTAAAGGGCTTAGGAAGTTTGGAACTTAAACTAAATGTGCTTATGATGTTCCTCATGATATGTGTGATATTGGTTTAAGGTTCAACACTTTCATGCTACTTGTAACCTAGAATCATGCTTGCTAGGGTTCAGCCAAGATAAGGTTAAAACCTTAGAGAACTTAGAACCCAAACTAAACATGCTCAAGTTGTTCCTTATGATATATGATATGACATTAGTTTAGGGTCTACATGTTTGTATGTTGCTTATAACCTAATTTGATGCTTGATGAGTTTCGGCCATGATATAAGTAAAGACCTAGGAAGCTTAGAACTCAAACTAAACATGCTCAAGGTGTTCCTTATGATATAGGATATGATAAAGGTTTAGGGTTCACATGCTTTTATGTTGCTTGCTAACCTAGGCTACAACTACATGTTTCGGCCACTACATGATATTAGGGTTAGAGACCTAATTATGATTTCCCATGTGCCTCACATGCAATGCTTTATGATATGATAAGAATATGTCATGCTGCTATACTCATTTATGTATGCTTATGACCTATGCATGATGATGTGCTATGTGCCCAAATTTATGATGTGCTATGTGCCCAAATTTATGATATGCAATGTACCCAAGTTCATGATATGCTATGTGCCCAATTATGCATGTGATCATGATGTGCTGTGTGCCCAAATTCATGATGTGCTGTGTGCCCAATTATACATGCTTTATGTTATGCCTATGAGTTGCTTCCCTATCAGTTGGAACTAGGATCACTCTTCATGATATGAATATGACATGAATGATAGGTTAAGAATTATGATATGTATGACATGCTACTTTACTTTTAAGGCTTGTACCAAGGTTGGCTCCATAAGCGCCCCGGGGTCGATGGACTAAGAAACGGGCCTCGTTAGGGATGGACTCCTAAGTGCCCCTAGGTCGATGGACTAAGAAACGGGCATAATATGTATGCCTTGTAGGGCTCAAGACTTGCTACCTTGGACCTACATAGGACGCACGTATTTATGTATGTGGTACAAGTCGGGGCCCCATTATGTTGAGATTATGTTTAAGTATGTATATTATAAGTTTTCAAAAGACATGTTGCATATGTTTTCATGATACATGTTTAGAAATTCACCTTGCATATACCTTATGATTATGCCATGATATTTATGATGTTGTTATGATATGTCAGGGTGTATTTGATGATCATGTTATGTTATGCCATGATACCTTATGATTACGTTACGATATGCCATGATATGCTGCATGATATGATGAAATTGTCTCCATGCGTTATGTCTTGTGATTTTGATATGCTATACGATTTTTGTGAGTAGGAAAGGAACTTACTGAGCCATGAGTGCTCACAGCTTACTTTCTTGTACCACAGATAAAGGCAAGGAATGGATGAACTAGGGGAGCAGCAGGAGGGGCTAGAAGGATGTGTGTGGTAGTGGCTTGGCTAAAGGAGAAAGACCTGCTTTTGTTTAATAAGAACTATGCCTAGTTTATGTTACTGCTTTATGACTCCGTGACATTTAATTATGTGTTTAGGTATTATGACTTAAAAATCATGTTAAGTATGTTATGTGATTTTATATGTCCAGGTGATTAGTCATGGTGATTTTAAAGAAAAGAAAAGTTTTTAATTTCTATAAATAAGACTTCCGCTGTAGTAAGTAGGTATATATGTTAAAGTAACCCCCGTCACCTTAGCAGGAGGGGCGGGACGTTACAGGTTGGTATCAGAGCCAGGTTAGCCTTTTCACTACACACATGTCAAGCCTCCATCCTGCCGCTCCAAGTAAGAATCTATATGCTTAATTTAATTTTTGTTTATGATGCTTTAATATTATGCATGTTTACTTATTCTTTTGATTTAGTTTAGGTATGCATGATGGTAGGATAGGAATAGTAATAACCTTATGACAGCCGAATAGGAATAACGATAATTTATTGTTATTTAATGAAGATAAGCATGGCTAGGAGACGTACTACCCGAGCAGACGAGACAGTAACTCCACCAGATCTGACTCAGGTAGTTACCGACCTCCAACGTCAGATCACGGAACAGCAACAGCTGATCACGACTTTGATGGGTCAACAAGGAACTCCTGCCACCCCGCCAGTAAATCAGAATGCAGTGCCCATCGTGTCAATAGTTGCACCAGTACCACCAGTAGCCCCTGCCCCAGTGGTTCGACATGAGACCTACTTGATACAGTGGCTGAGGCTGAAGCCGGAGAACTTCTCAGGTACTTGCGAGCCATGGGATGCCCAGGCCTGGTTCAAGACAGTAGAAAGCATAGTGGAACTACTGGACTGGCCCGAATCGGAGAAGATCAAATGCGTATCTTTCTGCTTTTCCGGAGACGCGAGAATGTGGTGGGAAAGAGTTAAAGCTAAGAGACAAATTAATCTGATGAATTGGACGGACTTCGAGACAGAGTTCTTCAAAGAGTTCTTCCATATGCAAGTGACGAACCGACATTACGACGAGTTCACCGAGTTCCGGCAAGGTGACTTATCAGTGAACGAAGCAGTAAAGCGCTTCAACCGTCTAGCACGCCTTTGTCCAGAATTGGTCAGCACAGAAAGAGAAAGGGTCAGACTGATGCTGAAAATGCTCCGACCTGAGATAACACTGAATGTGGCCGGCGGAATTAATAGGCCGCAGACTACAGAGGAACTGGTCAGCAGTGCCCTAATTACAGAACACTATCAGAAAGCAATGAACGAGAATAAGAATCAGGCACGAGCAAAAGGACAGAGACCTCAGAGTACCAAAACAGGCTGGAAAGGAACCCCTACCGGGAAAAGGAAGCAATGGGACAATGCTAAAGGTGGTCCAGTGAATAAGCAACCAAAATACCCTCAGTGTACTATTTGTGGGAAGCTGCATTCCGAATTATGTCAAGGAAATTATTAGACTACATGGGGCCCCTAAGACCATCATCTCCGACAGAGATGGTCGCTTTGTTTCACATTTTTGGGAATGTGTTCAGAAGTCTCTTGGCACAAAGCTATTATTCAGTACTGCCTTCCACCCTCAAACCGACGGACAGACAGAGAGGGTGAACCAAGTGCTAGAAGACATGCTACAGGCTTGCGCCTTAGACTTCAAAGGAAGCTGGTGTCGATATTTATACTTAGAAGAATTCACTTACAACAATAGCTACCAGGCTACTATTGGGATGGCACCCTACGAGGCTCTGTATGGTAGAAAATGTAGATCCCCTATATGTTGGTATGAAGGCGGTGAAAAGAAAGAGATGGGATTTCAAACGGAGCTTATCGATAACACCACCCGTGTTATACAGAATATCCGCCAAAGAATAGAAGCTGCTCAGAGTCGACAGAAGAATTATGCGGATAAGCGACGAAGGCCATTGGAGTTCAGTGTCGGAGACTCAGTATTCCTCAAGGTAGCTCCTATGAAAGGAGTAATGAGGTTCGGTAAGAAGGAAAAGCTAAGCCCGCACTAGGTGGGACCATACCAGGTTCTGAAATGAATCGGCAAAGTAGCTTATGAAATAGAGTTACCTCAAGAGATGTCAGCCATTCACAACGTGTTCCATGTTTCGATGCTAAAGAAATGTATTCCGAGCACGGACCAAGTGGTCGAACCACGGACAGTCCAAGTGCAAGAGGACCTAACTTACGAGAGCCGACCAATTCAGATATTGGATCGAGACGTCAAAAGACTAAGGAATAAAGAAGTACCCTTAGTAAAGGTCCTGTGGCAAAATCAACAGTATGAGGAAGCCACGTGGGAACGAGAAGATGATATGAAACAAAAGTATCCGGAGCTATTTTAAGTTCGAGGATGAACTTTCTATGAGGTATGCGGTACTGTAACACCCACGAAATTATAAGATAAGTATATGGATAGTATTTTCTTTAGAGCATGAAAGTAAGAGGAATCAAAAAGAAATAATAGAAATAAAAAGAAGGAGAAGTCAAGGTTTGAACCTTGACTCCTCCCACAAATAATGAATATAAATTGATGTATGATAACCACTAGGATAATGAATAATATTTGGATAGGAAGGAATGAAAAATTTAGTTAAAGGTGAGGAGAAAATAAAAGAAAACTAAGAAAAGAGCAAGAGAAAACCAAGTGGCTTACCTTCTCTTCCTCTTGGTTAAGAGAAGAAGCAAGCAAAAGGTGAATTGCCTTCCTCTCCTCTCTCCCTTCTCATTTTCGTGGGAATCAAAGAGAAGTTAAGGGGGGGGGGGGGGATGAATGGGGACAAGAATCCTTCCCATGATGAATAAAAAGGATTAGAGGAGAAAAGAGAAAGGGAAATTCTAAATCTTCTTCTTCCTCATCCTCTTTCCCTTCTCCACCGAGAACTAGAGCTCTCCTCCCTCATCTCCAAAGCCAAGTTTAGGTTTTCTCTCTAAGGGAAAAACAAATACTAGCAAGGAGTCTCAAGGTCTACCTCATACAAGAAGAAGAAAAACAAAAAGGGTAACTAGGAAGAGAAACTTCTCCTCCTTCCTCACAAGGGTACCACTTCCTTAAGGATCAACAAGCGAAAACTAAGTAAGCTTCCCCTCACCTGTGGTACAATAGCTCATATGGTTTTCATGAAGATATATTTCTTAAAAACCTAGGGTTGCTTCATGGAAATTTCGGCCAAGACAAAAAGAAGAATCTAAGGAATTTTAAGACCTAACCAGATATGCTCATTATATTTCTTGCGACATGTATCTTATGGTAGGAGGTTAACCTAATGTTTCTATGCTAGAATGTTTAGTTAGAACTTAGATTCATGATCCTAGACTCTCGGCCAAGCATGAACAAAAGAACTAGGTAAGCTTAGGACTCAAACTAAACATGCTCCCTTGTTCTTATGATATGTGCCCTATGATAATGGTGTTGTTAACATTTTCTCCTACTTGTATGTTGATTGGAACTTCATTTTCATGCTCATGAACATTCGGCCATGGTAGAACTAAGGGCCTAGGAGAGCTTTAAACCTAAAACTAAGCATGCCATGATTTCCCAAAGATAAGATATGAAGCTAATATGATATGCCCATGATTGTATGTTGATTTGAACTCTATTTCATGTTTATGAAGATTCAGCCATGTTAAGATTTGAGGCCTAAGAAAGTTTAAAACAAGTCTAAGATGCTCATGACCTTCTTGATGATATTATATGAAACTAACTTGATGTTCTTATGCTTGTTTGTTGCATAGAAATTTGGTTACATGCTCTATAACTTTCGGCCACACAAGGTTTTAAGACCTAGGATGATTAGAACTTAAACGAAGTTTGCTCATGTTGCTCCTTGTAATAAATGCCATGAAATTTGTGTAGGATTTCTATGCTTTTATGTCACATGAAAACTAGTCTATGTCTTACATGTTTCAGCCACCATTAGTTTAAAGGCCTAGGAAACTTAGAACCCAACTTAGATATGCTCATGATGTTTCTTGTAATAAATGCTATGAAATTTGTTTATGGTTTCCATGCTCTTATGCCACTAGAAACCTAGTTTCCATGCTTAACAAGTTTCGGCCACCTTAGATTAAAGGGCTTAGGAAGTTTGGAACTTAAACTAAATGTGCTTATGATGTTCCTCATGATATGTGTTATGATATTGTTTTAAGGTTCAACACTTTCATGCTACTTGTAACCTAGAATCATGCTTGCTAGGGTTCGGCCATGATAAGGTTAAAAGCTTAGAGAACTTAGAACCCAAACTAAACATGCTCAAGTTGTTCCTTATGATATATGATATGACATTAGTTTAGGGTCTACATGTTTGTATGTTGCTTATAACCTAATTTGATGCTTGATGAGTTTCGGCCATGATATAAGTAAAGACCTAGGAAGCTTAGAACCCAAACTAAACATGCTCAAGGTGTTCCTTATGATATAGGATATGATAAAGGTTTAGGGTTCACATGCTTTTATGTTGCTTGCTAACCTAGGCTACAACTACATGTTTCGGCCACTACATGATATTAGTGTTAGAGACCTAATTATGATTTCTCATGTGCCTCACATGCAATGCTTTATGATATGATAAGAATATGTCATGCTGCTATACTCATTTATGTATGCTTATGACCTATGCATGATGATGTGCTATGTGCCCAAATTTATGATGTGCTATGTGCCCAAATTTATTATATGCTATGTACTCAAGTTCATGATGTGCTGTGTGCCCAATTATGCATGTGATCATGATGTGTTGTGTGCCCAAATTCATGATGTGCTGTGTGCCCAATTATACATGCTTTATGTTATGCCTAAGAGTTGCTTCCCTATCAATTGGGACTAGGAGCACTCTTCATAATATGAATATGACATGAATGATAGGTTAAGAATTATGATATGTATGACATGCTACTTTACTTTTAAGGCTTGTACCAAGGTTGGCTCCATAAGCGCCCCGGGGTCGATGGACCAAGAAACGGGCCTCGTTAGGGATGGGCTCCTAAGTGCCCCTAGGTCGATGGACTAAGAAACGGGCATAATATGTATGCCTTGTAGGGCTCAAGACTTGCTACCTTGGACCTACATAGGACGCGCGCATTTATGTATGTGGTACAAGTCGGGGCCCCCTTATGTTGAGATTATGTTTAAGTATGTATATTATAAGTTTTCAAAAGACATGTTGCATATGTTTTCATGATACATGTTTAGAAATTCACCTTGCATATACCTTATGATTATGCCATGATATTTATGATGATGTTATGATATGTCAGGGTGTATTTGATGATCATGTTATGTTATGCCATGATACCTTATGATTACGTTACGATATGCCATGATATGCTGCATGATATGATGAAATTGTCTCCATGCGTTATGTCTTGTGATTTTGATATGCTATACGGTTTTTGTGAGTAGGAAAGGAACTTACTGAGCCATGAGTGCTCATAGCTTACTTTCTTGTACCACAGATAAAGGCAAGGAATGGATGAACTAGGGAGCAGCAGGAGGGGCTAGAAGGATGTGTGTGGTAGTGGCTTGACGAAAGGAGAAAGACCTGCTTTTGTTTAATAAGAACTATGCCTAGTTTATGTTACTGCTTTATGACTCCATGACATTTAATTATGTGTTTGGGTATTATGACTTAAAAATCATGTTAAGTATGCTATGTGATTTTATATGTCCAGGTGATTAGTCATGGTGATTTTAAAGAAAAGAAAAGTTTTTAATTTCTATAAATAAGACTTCCGCTGTAGTAAGTAGGTATGTATGTTAAAGTAACCCCCGTCGCCTTAGCAGGAGGGGCGGGGCGTTACACTTGCCCTCTTGGCTTCAAGCCTACTTCCTTTGGCTCTCGTCCCTCGAATGCATTCAAGCCCATGGTTTGCCCCAATGTCATCCTTCACGTATGCCTCAAAGTACGCTTCCCTCAGCTCTTGTGCTTGCTACCTTGTCCACGATTCCTTGGATGCTCCATCCTTCACCAGATCCGTAGTCATCAAGTTGAGTCATATGTGTATCTTACAAACCTGCACAACTCAAATACATATATCAAATACAAGAGTAAACCTAACTTAAATCCTTTCCCCAAACATCAAAACACGTGGTCACACGAATCCTCAAGATTGCATCCAACATCCCCTTCTCCCTAAATTAATCGTGGTCAAGATATAATAATGAAAATTAAACAAAATATTAGTTAGATATTGTTTTAATGAAAAATATGGATTTGGGGATTATATTAAAGATTAAAATCTCAAAATTCTATGAAGCTTTCAATGGTTCTAAAGTTAAAACCCCATAGGTTTGATCTATATATAAAGAAAAAAATAGGGATTGTTTCTCACAATTAAATTATTCTAGAATAATAGACAATTTAATGTATATTATGGATTGAATTCATCTAGACATAAATATATGCAGTCAGCAAGGTTACAGACACATGAATAATTCAAATAATGATCATTGGAGAGCACTAATAAGAGGGCTAAGGTACTTAAGCATGTCATAATTGCTACAGTGCATTATTGAAATATTTAATAATATTGAAAAGATACAACAATGGCAACTCAATAATTAATAAAAAAAGTTCCAAATTCATGACTGTTTATGTGTTTACATTTAAAAAATGGAACAACATCTTCTCAAAGTATATGTGTATGGTTGCAAAGTGGCTATGTAACTTCTTGGAGGATCTTACAGATTTACTAACTAAATTTTTGCCTAGACATCAAGCTTATTATCTATTTAAAAGAATGAGAGCAAAAGATATAAATCAAGTAGTGATATTTCAACTATATTGACTGGAGATTCCGAGATCATAGTTGCAAAGAGACAACTAAACTATGATATTTAGAAGGCATCGAGGAGTAAATACTTCAAACCACTCTTGGGATAATTTAGGTGCAATTTGTGAATTGATAGATGCTAAGTGAATGGCTTTTAGTGATTTCTATATCATACCAAGAAGAGTAAGATGGAGTATTGCATTATACTCTGTAAAGGATCACTTATCTAAGTGTAAAGTAGAGTTATTTCAAATTGAAAGAACTTGTGATTACAAAGCATTGTCCAAGACCAAAATAAGATATATATAATAAAGAACCTTAAATGCTTAGAGATTATTGTATGAGTATGGCCGCCTAGGTAGCTAAGTAAATTCAATTATATTCCACTACGATAATAAATTCACAAATAAAAGTTGTATATTATATCATAATCCAATAATAACTTCTTGTTAGGAACTTTTCATGGAGCTAGCTCTCTTGAAAATTAGCTTTTTTAACCCATAAAATCAAGTAGGGCATAGATGATTTAAGGCTTAATTTTAGGACAATTTGCCCATGCCTTGGGCCTCATTTTAGAGGGCCAAATGACTGAAGAAGAGAGAATTAAACACAATGCTTCTCTCTGTTGCTGCTGTGCAAGAGTACCGTCAAACAGACTCTCCTATTCATCATTGTTCCAAATAATAGCAACCCTTTGCACCCCTCGAAATTTGTATTTGAAACAAAGGTTTGCAATCCTCGTTTTAGCATGCCTCTCCATCCTTGATCAGTCGACCTCATTCCAAGCATTTCAAGTCACTTAAATCTCACTGTACAATTCTTCTCTTATTTTCTCAAACCTTAAGCTATAGCTTGAATTCTCTTATCTTTTGTCAATATAATGCACGAAGACGACCAATGCACCTCTTAAACAGCACTACTGGTGCATGTGAAACATTGTGCTTGTATGTAGGTATAGTATAAGCTATTCTCCTGATCTAAAGCTTACAAATCAAGATTCAAGCTACATGACAAAAACTCAAAATTTTGCATCGATCGAGATTTTTCATTTTTGTCATGAGTAATTAATTCATTACTTGCTATATATCTACTATTCATCATCTGCTAAGTGCCATGCAGTAATTACTTCATTGCCAATCAGTGCACTGCTCAGTCTACTCGACATCATCGATGGAACATCGATCTTTTCACAGTGCAAATCACTGAAAGCGATGTTATATGATCAGTGATGCATAGCCTCATTACCCTAATGAACAAACGCACTTACTTCCCCAAAACAAAGAATATACCACCACGTACATATCCTGCTAAGAATAAGAATCAGAGAGAAAGCAGCTTTTTGCAAACGCAGGGCTAGCTCGCATGAAGACATGCATCCTTCTGCTTCCTGCTCAATTGTCACTCTTGTGTTAACTGTGATGACTGATGACCTGCAGGGACGACCCCATTCTCTTCACCTAGAGCACTGCATGCACTATACAAAAACCTAACCTAGCTACTGCAACTACAAGTGCGGTTAGCCTTTGAAGGATTCCAATTCCCTAGGGTTTTGTCACCTTGCATGTTGATTATTCTAAATACATAAAGAAGGAACGAGTACATGCGTGCTTCTTTGTCTCGGAGGCTATATCTGTAGCTATAGCTTTCGGTTGGCAGCACGGGACAACAGTGCCATGTGAGTTGGCTCTGGCGCGCGCGCACACACATATATAAGTATACATGTGGAGCCCTAATTCCATGAAGTTCTTCCCCAAGTGATAATACTTAAGTAGTGATGTAAATGACACGGGGGCATGCTAATGGTGCAGCTAAGGCTTGGTTTTGTTTGTTCCCTGTTGCATGCATGGGAACCAGCTGGTTAAGTATATATTTATTAAAACTTCTAATGTACGTGACGAGCTGTAGTTCGCCATGGATGGCCAACGCCTACTGCTGCTCCCATCTGCAAGGACTCCATAATAAGAGAGAGAAAGAGAGGAGTTGAGAGCATGCTCATGTTTTCTTTGCCAATTGACATTTACGAGGGACAGAGGCCCTGCATGCATGAACATTTTACTTTTCTACTACGTGCCGACCACACTCAGGTCAACAGACTGTGCCGGGTCCGTGTGTTTTACCTAGCTAGTGTAGTCTAGCCATTGAAGGATCGCGATAACTTGAATTTTTGGAGGGCATTGAATTTGTTAAATGGGGTTTGAGATAAGTTGGGGTTAATTAGAAGGAATAGTGAAAGACAACATGAGGAATTCTTTGTATAAGCAAACAAGAGCTTCATGTTGTTTTTCTAAATTTTATATAAAAACCATATATATGCTGTGTCTGGCAGATTTGATTAACTTGTGTTTTAGTGATTAAAAATTTTTGTACTGAAAGTTTCGACAATAATAATTGTATTATTATGGTTGTTAAATGATAAAATAGTACTGATAAAATTTTATGACAGATTCTTCTAGCATGGATATATAATTTTTTAATACAAATATTAATTAAATCAAAAGAGAGAAGAAGAATATCAAGAGCTAGTACATAAAGTTTAAGCTTTGGAATTGCAAGATAATAAAAAAAAACTTCTGCAATAATTGACTAGAGGACATCCTTAAGAGAATCCGTGCACCCATGTCCAGAGCCGGTCCTTATTGTTCAAAGGCCCTGGGCGAAATTATAAATTATGCCCCAATTTTATTTAACTGAGCATTATTTTTATTTAATTAAAAAAATCATATATAAAAAAAATAATAGAATGAGAGGTTAAATCTGATCTCATACTACAATTTACAAGGACTCCACAAACTTACATATATTCTAAACAAAACCATTTTCTCCATACTTACATGCCAAGAACACAATATAAAATAGGCTTTATTTACACACTTTCTAACAAAAATATTCTAACAAATCCAAGATATTTCAACCTCTTCCATGAAATAAAACCACCAACAAAGAAAACCTTTAGAAATCCACCAAATAAAATTTTACTCAATGAATCAACCACATATACAACCCTTCAAAAATATGCATTGCTCCACTTTCTTTAGAAACCATAACATGAGACTCCAACAACAATAATATCTCACAATCAAAACATATCAAATACTAATCCATATCAGAACAAAACCAACCACATACACATACCCCTACACTATCAGAATATCACATTTTCTAATAAAAGGAAAGTGCTAGACATTAAAAACTAACCTTTACAAATTTCCAACAACCAATACAAAAAACCACTATAAACACAGCACATCATACTCACATTCGAAGCACATTCTGTAAATAAGCTTCTCCTCCCTGCAAGATACCCACTGCAACATCCATACTCCAGCCGGCCAACCACCAATTAAAAGAAGAGCCACCCAATCTGACATGAATAAAACCTCTTTGTATCAAAGCATATCAAGAATACTCCATAAAAAAGGATGCTCATTAAAATAAAATTTCCATCACAGAAAATACTCCACCATTTCCCTCCGAAAGCCACAGTAAACAAAAAAGTATCAATTTATCAAACTATCAATTGATCTAATCACCAAAAGAAAAAGAGTATGAGTAGCACCAATTAGCATAAGTACTAGAGTTGTTATGACTTATGAACACTTTAAGAGCATAAATACAATGTCACGTGTACTCATAAGTAATAAAATGTTTACCTACAAGTGCAAATGAGAGTGAATGTAGAGGATATAATTAAATTATCGGTTGTAATACACCTGCAAAAAAACACAAAGGTAACTCATTTAAAGTGTATTCGTGATGCACTTTTAAAGGCAAAATCATTAATAATATCATCATATTCTTTGTTTTCCAAAATATTCTTTTCAATGCATAAAATTGCTAATCCATTTAGTCTATCTTGAGTCATTGTGGTCCGTAAATAAGATTTTATTAATTTTAATTTTGAAAAACTTCTTTCGGCAGATGCCACTGTCACAGGTATTGTCAATAATATCCTATAAGCAATCATCACATTTGGAAACATATCCATTGTTTTTAAAAAATCTAATATTTGAATGGAAGACCATTTTTTATTTGTTTCATAAGATTCACTTGGTAACATTACTTGCAAAACTTGTAGTTCTGAAAACATATATTTTGCATCAATATCAGAAGTGTCACCATTTCTTAAAGTATTTTCAAGATTAACACAAGAACTCATCAATTCATCATCATCTAATGAAACTAATTTTGCAACATCATACAAGAACCCAAATATAGATTCAAAATATTGCAACTGTTCAAATCTACTCTTCAATTGCCTAAGAGCAATATTGACCACTAAGATAAAATAATCTATTCGAAAAGATTCTTCTGATGATTGATTTTCTCTTTCAGTGTTAGCAATTTCATCAAAATATCTCTTTCTATAAATTTTATGTTTTATAGGAAATACAGGCTCAATTTTCATATCAGATGCTATTTTTTTTGGCATCAACCATAGCAGAATCAAAACCATTTTCTCTATATTTTTCAAAAAAGGAAACAAGACCAGACAATTGTTTTACAGCAACATCAAGACGCATATCCTCTGACTGTAATTTTTTACTAACTAAATTAATTTTTCTGCAAAATATCATGCCAAATAACAAGGCTTAATATAAACTCAAAACTTGAAAGTTCACTAGATGCTAAAGTTTCAGCATCTCTACTTAATTTACCTTCTTCACTTATTTCTGCTAATTTGAACAAAGCTTCTCTAATTTGGGAAGCTTGAGATAATATTGCTTTGACCGTTTCAATATGGCTTTCCCATCTTGTAGTTGACAATGATTTTAAAGTTAATCCATCAATATATTCAAGCAAAATATTCCAGCTTTTTGTTGAATTAGAGAACACGGTGTACATACATTGACATGCTCCAAAAAATGATTTTGCTTTAGCACAAGAATTTGCCATGTCACAAACAACTAAGTTAAGAGAATGAGAACCACATGACATGTAAAATGCTCTAGGATTAATGTCAAGCAATCTTCTTTGCACACCTTGATTTTTGCCTTTCATATTAGATCCATTATCATAACCTTGCCCTCTCACATTATCAATATCAAGTTCTAAAGATCGTAAAACAATTTGCAATTCATTGAAAAGACCTAAACCAGTTGTATCTTCTACATTTATAAATTCTAAAAAGTACTCTTCTATTTTAATTGGAGTCTCTGAAACATCTACGCATCTTAATATGAGAGTCATTTGTTCTTTGTGACTTGCATCCGGTGTACAATCAAGAATTACTGAAAAATATTTTGCCTCTTTTACTTTTTTAATTATTGCATTCTTGACTTTAGAAGCTAGAAGAGATATTAACTCGTTTTGAATTTTATGACTAAAATAATGATAATGAATCTTTTTATCTTGAATGAGTCGAAAATGCTCTTGCATTATTGGATCAAAATCTGCAATCATTTCAAGTAGACCCAAAAAATTACCATTACCATCTTCATAAATTTTATCATGTGTACCACGAGATGCCAAATTATGTATAGCAAGACATTTGACAACAGCAATTATTCTTAGCATAACATGTTTCCAATGTTTTGTGTCCTTTTTAATTTGTTCTTGTATTTCCTTATCAATTGTCAATGTTTTCTTTAATCTCATTTGTAGTTCAACAAAGGCTCTCAGATTAGTGAGGTATTCAATACTATTTTCATGTTGTTTAAGTTTGTCACATAAATGTTTCCAGTCATTAACTCCTTCTTTTGCTAAATTACTTTTGGTGTGTATTACTTTAAACAACTTACAACAAATACAAAACACTTTGTCCAACTCTTTCGAATATACTAACCATTTTCGATCACGAGTCTCACCATTTGGTAGCATTTGAACATAGTAAGTATGAAAAAAGTGTCGAGATTCTTTATCTAAAGGAAACTTAAGAATATCTTCTCTTTTAGGACCTCTTTCCACAAGTAAATCTCTCATTTTGGTATCAAGGTTATCCCAAACTCTTAGATCAAATATGTTTATATCATATCTAGGTGTCGAACATTGATATTCATTTATACGCTCATCATCACAACAATTATCAATATCATTAGTTTTGTCAATTTCAGTTCATTCAAATCATTAAGATTTGTATTATCTTCATTCTCATTTTCTACAAATTTCTCATTCTCATCACTTTCATTTCTCATAAATTCTTCATATTCATTATTATTATTTTCAACAAAATCTTCATTTGCATTTGATTCATTACTTAAAATCTGGACTAAGCTTTCTGATGTGTTATATGATTCTTTACTAAAATATTTATTCAATGAACCTCTTAAGCTTTGGGCTATCTCCTCTTCTTTTTTCTTTTTTTGTCTTTTTTGATATCTAGAGAGTTGTTTCATGATGATAGATAATTATGAACAATAAACAATAAACAAAGAACAATAAAACCTGATATGGAGAATTTTTCTTTGATTCGATCCACTTATATAAGACCTAACATGGATATCCTGCAAGTTTATAAAAAAACACAATAATTTAATTATTTAGAAGTTGGGACCTTATTCATGCAATTAAAGACACAAACACATTAATCTAACTAGCTAAATGACATGAAAACTTAGTTAATCTACCTATCATTTACTAGCTAAAAGAATCCATCTGAACAGAATAAACAACTAAAAGCCAAGACTTTTTAGAGTAAACCAATAAAAAAGTTCTTGTATCTCACACACACACACACAAATCCATTTGTTGATATCTGCTTGTTTTTCTTAAGTATGAGATTTCAAGCCATGGTGACTTATGACACTAACAATGTTCAAGTTGTTCTAGGGGAGAACATGGACCTTTGGTTGTCATCAAGCATGCGATGTGACCACAGAGTACATGTTGCAACTTGCAAATTTGGCTCAAGAGAGAAGGGAACTTCAACAACACAAGGGGGCCTATTTCATTACTCGCTTGTGAAGAGAGGCTAATTACACATTCTGGAACCAATATAAGAGAGGTGGCTGGTCCGCCCATCATATTCCATGCCAAAGGTGCAGAGGGGTGCTTTGGTTGTATATGAATTATGAGAAGAAGGAGAGGGTTGATGTAAAAGGAGGAGCACATTGGCATCTTCATTATTACAAAATACAAAAAGAGTAAGTGTGGCCAACTAGTTTAATTTGTAACAAGGAATAAGAAGAAAAAGTCATCTTCTTGTGAGTTGTGATAATAAGAACATTTCTATTCAACTTGAAAAATGTAAAAACAAATTGATAAAAATATAAGTACTAGAGAAGAAGAAGAATCTGCATAATGAGAACAATTTCGATGCAAATTAAAAAGTAAAAGTTAAATTTTTGGTAAAATCCAGGTATACAAACCCTAATCGATTGCCTAATCTGCTATTCAAACAACAAAACCCTAATTAACTAGTCTAAGAATCGAGATCTGATCGCAGTCGCAGACCGCGGTTGCCCAAATCGAAGTACTGACCGTGACTGGAGGACAGGAGGAGGAGCAGTTGAGCTGTTGAGGTTGTCGACGCTGGCAATATCCTCTCGATGGTAAGGTTAAAGGCACTGGAGACGTCGGGTCGGTGAGAATGGCAACCGAGGAGAATCGCCATGAAGGTGAAAGTCGAGAGAGCTAGGGTTTCATGCCTTCGTCGCTTTGGAGATGACTTCGGCAACGGGCGACGAGAAACGCGAGGGTGAGTCCGTGAGAATTGAGAAGAATAAAAATTTTATTAAAAAAAAATATATTTAACAAAGTATATATAAAAATACTTATACTTTTGGGCCCTTGGTATTTTTGGGCCCTGGGCAAGGGCCCTGGTAGCCCTGGCCCAGGGCCGGCTCTGCCCATGTCAAGCCAAATAACTCCGAAAACTTATATTAAAGAGCTCAAATAACTCTTTCTTTTTAACACTTTTAGTCGACTAGGTAAAGTCTAGATAAAGTCATTGATAATCATTAAAACTATTAATTGAGCAATATAATATTAGTGATAATTTTTATTATTAATTAATATTTTATTTTATAGTATGGTTGTTAAATAATATAATATTGATAAAATTTAATGTTAAAAATTTTCAACACAAATATAATCAATATCACTAACTATAAAAAAAAGATAGTCCGATACACAACACTTATCAATCTAGGGTCCTGGAGAAGGATCAAGCTATATTAAGTTTATTATACGCAACTTTATCCTACATTCTAAGAGGTTATTTCTGCAACTCAAACATGTAACCATAAGATCACACAATAATATCTTTAATGTTACACCAAGACTTCCATTAGTACTATCACTAACTATACAACTTTGATAAATGTCTTTCTTATGTGCTAGTCACTATTCCAAAGGCTAGTTGTAGGATCGAAAAGAATTTAGATATCTCCACAATGACATGATATTGTCCACTTTGGGCCTAAGCCCTCATGGTTTTGCTCTTGGGCTCTACCCAAAAAGGCCTCATGCCAATGGAGATATCTTTTTCTTATAAACCCATGATCTTTTCCATGTGTTTTCAATATGGGACTATGTTTGCAACCTTGCAACCCCAACAATCCCCCCCTCAAACAAGGACCATGGGCTTCCCACGTCCGATCCTCGACCCACCAGGTCTTCCTGCCCCTCGGTCTACTCGACCTACTAGGACTTCCTGCCCCTCGGTCTACCCGACCTACTAGGACTTCCTTGCCTAGCCGCAACTAGGACTTCCTGCCCCTCGGTCCACCCGACCTACTAGGACTTCCTGCCTGGTGTCTAGTCCTCTTGATCCGAATATAGGAGCCCCCACTTTCTTTGTTCGAGGTCAATATTATACTCACATGGTTCAATCAGACCATAGCTCTTGTGCACAGTCGGCGGTTAAACCTTCTGGCAGTCCGGGCTCTGATACCAATTGTAGGATCGAAAAGAATTTAGATATCTCCACAATGACATGATATTGTCCACTTTGGGCCTAAGCCCTCATGGTTTTGCTCTTGGGCTCTACCCAAAAGGCCTCATGCCAATGGAGATATCTTTTTCTTATAAACCCATGATCTTTTCCATGTGTTTTCAATATGGGACTATGTTTGCAACCTTGCAACCCCAACACTAGTAGTCGCCCGCAATTTACCTCCTCCGTATTGGTCCTGGGACGGGTTGACGGAGGGTGAGCGTATTCACTTTTTGCCACCACTAACTATACAACTTTAAATATACTTTTTAATCATAAATGTCTAATATTTATTGTGGGTAAACCTTTATTTTTTAAAAAAAACATTAACCACGAGGTGCTTGTAGGAATGTTGTGATCGATGACCTAATAGTTATATAGGAGAGGTAAATAGATAGTAAAGTACAACTCAGTGCATAAAATTTTCACTAATATGGGGTATTGGAAAAAAATCTTGTTAAAAATACAATCAAAATCTTATATTGAAAAGACATAGAAAAGATTATGAGTTTAAAAGGATAAATATATCTCTATTGACATGAGGCCTTATGGATATAGATCAAAAAGAAAACCGTGAGCGTTTAGGTCAAAATTAAATAATATTATACCATTATTGAGATATGTGAGTTTTTTTTATCTCAACAATTTTAGATATGTGAGTTTTTTTTATCTCAACAATTTTATCTTCTTAAGTTTTAAATAAACTTAAGATAAAATTGGCTTTGAAAAATTTAAATATTAGTACTTAAAGAAAGTTTGTGCACGGATTTAGTTGGTCATGTTAAATTAAATCTAAATTGGAATGTAAAACAAACAATACGAAATAATGATATTAATATGATTTTACATGATTTAGAGTTACAACTTATTAATTAATTCTTTAAGTGAATCACTCCTAAAAACCCATTAATCATTCGTTTTTTTATAGAAATAGAAAAAACTTGGTACAAATATTTCTTATATAATATAAAGAACTAGTATAGAAAGCCTTCACTTTAGAATTATAAGATCTTAGATGTTTAGCTTGAGCACTTGATCACAAGATAAGAGAGTTCATGCACATGTACCTAGTCAAACAACCCCCAAACCTTATATAGAAAGGGTTCTAATATCTCTTTATCGAACCTCCTATTCAATTAGATAAAACCCTAGTTGACTAATAGGCATTTTAATTTAGTCATTGCATAACCAACAACCTTTTGACTAGTCAAGTGAAGAAGCCTTCTGAGTTGTTCATAAATCCAATCTATTGAAGCTCAAACAAGAATATTTTGTTCTCAAAAACACAGCTAATATGACTAAAGCTTACTTCCAATAGGTCGGTTCTACTCAAAAGATCTCAACTTCACTCAACTTACACCATTGTAAGTTTACGTAAAATTTGAAATTAAGTTTAACCACTAGAAAAAACTCGAAAAAATTTGAATACTCTCTCTACAGGCCACTATGTGGTCCCTACCTAGTTCACACTTCATCTCCTAGTGATATTGCCCAAAAGTCTGAACTCGAAGACTACATTCACTCGTAATCTCTTATAGATCACAAACTTTTAAGTCTTGGATCGTCATATCATCCCTCGATGATGTTGTTCAAAGCCTCTTGCCCTTTAGGTCTTTAACCACTTTATGTCCTCATCTTAGAGTCCACTTTACCATGAATTTTTAGCCCCTCAGTTGTCCCATATCATCATTCTCCAACCACCTCTCAGTCCACCTCATTATGGATCTACGAGCCATCTATCACCCATCCAACTGATTTGATTACCTCAAGTCACAAACTCTGTAAGCTCTATGAGCATTATACCATATTCTTACATATTTAATACACACATCATAACCATAGGACAAATCTAACTTAAAGTATTTATCAAACATATCAAAATAACTTGATTGAACGCAAGCACTTAGGGGTATTGTTGCACCAATAATTTTATTTTATTGTTGATTCATAGTAATTTATTTAAGCATGTAAAATCATATAACTATATGATCTAAGCATGCCAGTACAGGTAGTGATGCATGATAATAATCCTAAAAAAAAATTACCTCTAAGAATGAATAATGGCGAATATATATAACTAATTAACTTAAAATAATAATAAAAATTTATTGTGACAGAAAATTCAAAATGACTAAAATGTTTAATTACTTAATACTCAATGTGGCATATTTGTTGGGGCAATTTACCTTGATCAAGGTTGACTAGTTTGACTAAGCTTGAGTCGGGATTTGAGTTTTAATGTTTGACAATATATGGAGATTGCTAGGGCAATCGTCCGATTGTGGAGATGGTCAAAGGGTTGACCAGGTTGATAAGAAGACAAGTCAAGTAAGTCAGAAATGACAGGAGACTTGATTGGGGTAGTCCTAACTGGAGGTTAGGCAGTGGTGAAGTCCTAACTAGAGTTTAGGCAGTGGTGGAAGTCCTAACTGGAGGTTAGACGTATAGAAGTCCTAACTGGAGGTTAGGCGTATGGAAGTCCTAACTGGATGTTAGGCAAATTGGAAAGTCCAAGTGTGATCTTGGCAAAGGAGAAAGTCTTGGTGAGGAGCCAGGTATTTGGGAAGTCCTGGTGAGGAACCAGGCAACTGAAAGTCCAAGTGTGATCTTGGCAAAGGAGAAAGTCTTGGTGAGGAGCTAGGCAATTGGGAAGTCCTGGTGAGAAGACAGGTAGATGGAAAGTCCTGGTGTGTGAAGCCAGGTAGTCGGGAAAGTCCTAGTGAGTGAAGCTAGGCAGAAGTTAAAGTCCTGGTGAGTGAATCCAGACACGGAAAATCCAGATGGTTCAATGATGACAGGATATCTGGTGAAAGTCCAAGTGGGTCATGGAGGACCTAACACTTGGCATGAGACGGTAAATCTAAGTGGGTCACGGAGGACCATACTTGGTGATTAGAAGTCCAACGAAAAGTTGACAAAGAGAAAGTCCAGATGAATCAAAAGTTGACCAAACTCTTAGCGGTCGTAAGTCCAATAGGGAGTTGGCATGGAACTAGGAAGTTCGGACATAGTAAACTTCTGAAGGCCATAACTTTTGAGTCGGATATCGGAATGAGGTGATCTCGGATGAGAAATGAAGCTAATTTCAAGCTCTACACAGTTTTTTTGGGTTTCAATCGATTGACCAATCGATTGTGGGTTCAATCGATTGGTCAATCGATTGGTTGATGTGAGTTTGTGCAGAAAAGGTCTTGATCGATTGGGTAATCGATCAAAACTTCCCCAATCGATTGGTCAATCAATTGGGAGAGTTTCTGAGTGAATAGTAAGCTTCTGAATCGATTAGTTGATCAATTGAAACCTCCAATCGATCGAACGATCGATTGGAGCACTGGAAATCGCTCGAGAAGCCTTGAATCGATCGGGCAATCGATTCAGGGTGATTCCAGAGAGCACAGAGGTGCTCTGGATCGATCCAAAGCCTCCCCAATCGATTGGGAGCAATCCAATCGATTGGGATTCGACTGTAGGAGCAGATAAAGACGTTGGCGAGCGTTTTTCTCAACACTTCTTCGATCCTCTTCGACACACGATTGTAGATATAGCTTAGGGTGATTTTCTCCACTCTCACTGCCAGATCTTGAAGGTTCTTGGAGGCACGTCCAAGTCAAGAGGCGAGTTACAATAAGAAGAAGAAGAAGCTAGGGTTTCATTGTAATCTTGTAAGATTCACTTGTATTTTGCTTCTTTCTTTCTTATTGTTGTATTGTGAGCTTGTAAGACTTCTCCGCCTTTGGTAGTTACCGTAAAGGAGGGTTTTCATAGTGGAGGGTGTGTGAGTGTGTGAATCCATGGATTAGTCACCTCTTTTTGAGGTGGATACCAAGTAAATCTATTTGTTAGCGTTATAGTGTGTTGTTTCTTGTATTTTCCGCTGCACATCATCACAAGAAGCAAGCAATGACAAGCACGAGATCGCGACAAGCTATTCAGCCCCCCTCTAGCTACATTTCGGTTCCAACAATTGGTATCAGAGCAAGATCGCTCTTCTACGGACTAACCACCAAGAGAGCAAGAAGCTAAAGGAAGAAGAAGTTGGAGTCCGAAGGACCGCTTGGATGGGATATCCGAATTTCACCTCCGTACAACAAAGAAGACTTCAATTATTGGAGGAAGCGGTTGGAGACATGGTTCCAAATGGATTGGAACCAATGGGTTGTCTTGAGTGACCCATTTGAAGGTCCTATGGACAAGAAGGGTAAACTCCTCCGACCTCGGCATTGGATTGAAGAGCAACGAGAGCAATCAGAGGCGGACAAGGAGGTAACGAGAATTTTGCATAATTTACTACCTTCTAATATTTTTTTGAGTGTAGGTGAAACCACAAATGCAAGTGATCTTTGGGAAAAGATCATTGCCTATCATGAAGACGCTACAAAAATCCAACGAGTGGAAGAGCCCAAAGAGAAGGGCTCATTGGTCCACGAAGAGGAGGACCAATTGGATGTTGACACGAGTGCAACATTCGAGGAAGAAAAAGAAGAGGAGAAGGAAGATGAGGAGAGATCTTCTACATCCTCAACAGAGGAAGAGATGGAAGCATCCATATCCTCAAGAGAAGAAGAAGAAGAAGAAGAAGATGATGATGCCACCTCCACAACACAAGATAAATCAAATGGAGGATTGAGTGCTACCCCTACAAGCAAAGGTATAGAAATTTGCATTGTAAATAATAAAAATCATATCATTTGTTTTGAGTATAGGGAGCATGGACACTACAAGAGTAAGTGACCCAAATTAGCAAGAAGAAGGGCTAAGTAGCACCCAAGGACAAGGAGAAATCCAAGGAGACCGCTTCCACAACAAAGAAAAGCAAGGACCACATTGTGTGTTTCTTGTGTAATCAAAATGGACATTATCGAAGTCAATGTATAAAGGGGAAGAAGTCGGTCAAGGTCAAAGGAGGAAGCACAAGTCTAGGGGGGAGCTTCCAAGGTAAAAACTAAGGTATCATTTAATGAACCTATTCCTTTGACACATGATAAGAAGAATGCTAGAAATAATTCTTATTATTTTAATGGTAATTATCATGAAAGTAGGAAGCATAATGACACTAAGGGTAAATACATACCTCCTTATGCTATATCTACCATACCTAAGGTTAGGAAGGTAGATAACTACTTAGGCAACAATTCTAAGGACTTTAGATATAAGCCTAAGGCTAGCAATGCTCAAGGATTCAATGAAAAACCAAAATCTAGGGATTTATGGAATAAAAACCAAGTCTTGAGGTCAAGACTTGATAACTTAGAGAGGACCCTAACAAGAATGGAAAATATTTTTAGGGGTCAAAATAAGCAAACTCTAGGGAGAGCTAGACAAGAGTCATCCAATGACTATAGAAGTTTGGGATATAAACCTAAAGCCAAGAAGGATGTAACTTTCTTTCATAGGGTTCTATATAGTTATGGAACCAACCCTAGAATTAGAGGTCAAGTCAAGGATATTAGGGAAGGAATCCCTAAAGGTTCTTTTGGCAAGACCAATGTGGCAAAGACTTCTAAGAAGTCTAACAAAGTCATAAAGAAGGTCACAAGGGAGGTCATTCCTAGAGTTGACCTAGTAAAGGTGACTAAGGCTCCAAAAAGGCCAAATAAAGTCACAAAGAATGTTACAAGGGAAGTTATCCCTAGGAGTGACCTAGTAGAAGTGATCAAGGCTTCTAAGAATCCTAGAAAGGTCCTTAGGAAGGTATCTAGGGAAATCATCCCTAGTGAGTACCTAGAGTATCCAAGGAGCACCAATAGGTATTGGGTTCCTAGGAACATATTCTCTACACCCTAGATGGGTTTAGAGAGTGTCAACTTCATTTGGAAGGATAGTTAACCCAACCTTGTTAAAGTTTATACTTGAGAGTATTTTCAAGGTTATTGTTAACCTTTGAAAATAAAAAGGATTGTAGGGTTACTCTTTGAAAGAGTAATATATGTGCCAAAATTTGAAGAGTTAAATCTAATTTAAATTGACACACTTGAGAGAAGCAAAAGTAATGCCAAATTTGGAATTTGGCATTTTCTTATGGGATTAGGGAAATGTAAACCTTAATCCAAAATTGTCACTCTTGGAAAGAGTAACATGTGCCAAAACCTAAGAAAATTGGATTTAATTTAACTTGGCATAATTGGGAAAACATAAGAAATACCAAATTGGGGTTTTGGTATTTTCTTAGGGTAATTAAAGGAAAATCTAGGTCCTAATATAAGATGTTTACTCTTTGGAAGAGTAAAATATGTCAAACTTTGAGGATTTGAACTTAAGTTAAATGGCACACATGGAGAAAGGATAAGAAATGTCTAATTGAGATATTAGTATGTTCTTAAGGGATTAAGAGCAAAATTAAGTCTCAATCTAAATGTTTGATCCTTAAAGAGAGTAATATGTGTCAAACAAATATTTGATAATTGAATTCTTAATTTAAAATGGCACAAATTTAGAAAGGGAAAAAGAAATGTCAAAATTGGAGTTTGGCACTTTCTTGATGAAATTGGGCACTCTAGGATTTAATTTTAAGATTTTAGCTAAGGTTTAAGGATACATAGATAGAGTATCTAGGTATATTTTATTTATGCTAAAATACCATGATTGCTTGCCCATCATATGTCATGACATCATATTTATTTTTGAATTCATGATTATTATGAAAAATACAAAAATACTATGTCATGCCATACATACATCATGTAGCCATAGGAAATTTTCTATTGAGAATTCTTTCTTTTTGATGTATGTCATAATATATCATGCATCTTGTTTATTTCCTTGTAATTAAGGACAAAAGGCATTTATTAAGAATGATAAATATCCCAACAAGTGGGATTATACTAAATGACATCCTAGGTGGATGGTCATAAATTTCATAATGCCTAGATAGATATGCATGGTCCCTTAGTTTAGGGCAAAACCAAATATACATCTCACAAAGAACCATAAGGTGACTTGTATGTGTTTTAGTACACATTAGATATATGTGAGATGTTAAGATGGTGAACAAAACTCAAGATGTTGATTTAGTGCATCTTGTTGAGTTTTAGGTTCATCAAAACACATAGTCATGTGACTTCCAATTATTGGGAAAGCTAATGTACGAGTCATGTGCATTGAGCCCAAAGAACATGGTTGGATATTGGTTTTGAAAATCATTTTAAAATGCTTTTGGAAAATCTTGGTGAAGACTATCTTTTGATAGTGATCATCATTGAATAGTTAGACAAAACTTGAAGAAAACACTAAAGTTTTTACAAGTTTTCAAGTGTGCGTCAATCTTTGAAAATAAGAAGTATTTTCATAGAAAATTATTTTTCCTTGATAATATATACCCTAAGTAGTATCTACATGAAATTTCATGATTTTTGGAAATTTGTAGAATTTTTGAGAAAATTTTGAAATTGGCTGAAGTCAACTTTCAGTTATATCAGGCATTCAATCGATCACCCGATCGATTGAGCTGCCTCAATCGATCGGGCGATCGATTGAGAAGGCGTTTTACATGAACAGAAACGCAGTGGATCGATCCACCGATCGATCCACATTGCTTCAATCGATCCATTGATCGATTGAAGTGCAGGTTATGGCTGGAAATGTCTGATTTCAGCATTTTAAGTCACTGCAAGCCCCAATAACCATTCCAAACCCCTTGGAATACATTTGTAGACATATAGGGGGAGTTTTCATATTGAAAGCAAGTATGGATTGGTTAAGGTAGACTTAGGTAAACTTTAGGTTGAGGTTTAGTTTCATTATTGACTTTTGAACCTCGAAACTTCGAGTTTTGATTTTCCTAATTATTTAGGAATCCCAAGTCATTGTTGATGCAATGATAGAAGTTTGACCATGTTTTTAGGGAGAGTTACTCTTTGAAAAATAAAAATCTTTTCAAAGACCTTGGAAGGGGGTTAAACCTTCGTGATGAACTAATACTCAAGGTCGAGTATTGGAGAGCAATGGAAGCTTGGTTTTCTTCATTGCTAGGATGACAAATGCTCTCGGACGAGCATTGTGGAGAAGATTATGGCTCAAGGGGGAGTATTGGGTTAATGAAGGGGATCAGACCTTCATTGGTAAAGTGAAAAATGCTCTTGGATGAGCATTGAAACGAAGAGTACTGCTCAAGGGGGAGCGTTGGATACAATGAATGAGATTTTCATTAGAGAAATGAAGGACTGCTCTAGGATGAGCATTGTGAAGTGAAGTAGAGCTCAAGGGGGAGCTTTGGAGACAATGAAGGGTATGTGATCTTCATTGTGGGGTTCACTCTTATGGAGAAGAGTTTGTTTTTAGTTTTTGATGTGTGACAAAAGGGGAGAATAGAAGGTTAAGTTAGGCCTTCATCCTAAGTAGGGGGAGTTTGCCCTCTAGGAAAGGGAGAGAATGAAGGAAACCTTCAATTATGCTTTGTCATGGAGTTAAGGCTATGAGATTTAGCCTTGTTATGAAGTTGGAGTTAAGGCTATGAGATTTAATCTTGATATGAAGTTAGAGTTAAGGAAGTTAGAGTTAAGGCTATGGGATTTAACCTAACTTAGTGTAACGACCCGCCTTCTACTGGCTAAGCTGTAAGGCCGGATCATCACATTATGCTGTGCTAAGCTATATCTTAAGGTGCGAAAACGTGAACTAAATTAAAAATTTACTAAACTCATGCCAATTGCCACTAAATCTGAACTTAGGATTAAAGGTACCTTTTTAAATGTTGTATCTTTACTCGAAAGAGAAGATCTAGCCTTCACATATGATTAAGGACTGAACTAAAGTGTTTCCAGTTGAAACAGGCATTTCAATCGATCGGCGGATCGATTGAGATGTTCAGATCGATCCGCTGATCGATTCAGCATGCTTCTGTACTCGGGGCATTATTCTGGATCGATCGGCTAATCGATCCAGGCTGGCCAATAGATTCAGTGATCGATTCCTAAGCTCTCTGTACGTGAGGTTAATTCCCCGGTCGATCTAGTGATCGATTCCAGAGCTTACTGTCCGCGACAATAGCTCCGATCGATCGGCTGATCGATCCAGAAGCTTACTGTTCGCGGAAACAGACTCCCCAATCGATCAGTGGATCGATTGAGGGCCTCCAATCGATCGGCTGATCGATTGGAGTTTCTGATTTCACAGCTGAGCTCTGATTTCAGCACTGTTTCGTGCCGAATCACATCTATGAGTTCTAAAATGGCTGGGAAAACATCCTACTAACAAATAACTAGCATTCTAAACATGGTCACTAACAATCTAAGCATATTTTTCATAATTCCAAGCATTTAGATAACTAAGTAAGCAAAGAGTAACATGAAAAGAAACGCTAAGTTCTTAAATGTTCCAGTTCTTCCAAGATCTCTATTCCAGGTTCCATCCACACACATCTTCATTGCATTGACCTCCAGCCTCCGCTAGTCCATCTTTCCTTTACCTTTATCTGCAGTATAAGGAAAAGGAATATTTGTAAGCTTTCGCTTAGTAAGAAACCATCTACCTCACAAAAACATGCATACAATGTAATTTATGCTTTGAAAACATGATATTTGAAACGTGTGCTGAACATGCTAAAACATGGCATTCTAACATACAAGACATAGGAACCAAAAACTGATCATGACTATAACTGAAACATTAATAAGCAAAAACTAAAGTGAAACATACTGAGCTAAACTAAAGTTGAGCTAGAACTGATTTCAAAATATAATCACCTAACTAATTGTGAATTTGAAAGCTATTATCATACTAGATAAAAATACATAATCATGCTGCTGATGGGCCCGACAACTGTACTTGCTATGCGCGCATCCCTAACTAAACCCGGGGTTGCAAATTCCAAATCTAGTAGGGTTTACTAGGTTATCTAAACCTAGGGACGACTATGGGAGCCCAACCCAATGGACATCTAGTCCAGTACAGTGCCACTGCTGAAAGTAAAATAATAGATCATAAGCTAATTAATTTATCTTGCTGATTCTAGGTTATCTGAACCTAGAGCTAGGTTATCTAAACCCAGAGGCCACTATGGGAGCCCACCCATTGGACCGTAGTCCCATATAAGCTGTAGCAAGACTGAATATGCTATTCTAAATGCTTCTACTGCATTTACTGAACTATTAAAATGCCTATGATGGCATTTAACTGAGCTACACATTTTATCAAACATATGGTGTGCACTAGTTCACACCCTACATACTAAAATTCTGCATACAACTAAACTAATGCGTAAAATCTCAAAAAAACTACTTATACTGCAGGTGAGGGTTCTTACCTCCTGCTCACAGTTTCTTACAAATCTAAACGCTAGGTTTCCGGTGGAGAAGATCCCTTCGGCGATCTCCTTGCGTCTACGTGTTCCTCTCGCGGAGAGGAGCGTCCTCGTGCCTTTGATGTTGCCGGAAGATACCCCTATGGCCCTAGGGATGGAACCCTAGGTCTTCCTTGGCTTGGACGCCGAGAAGATGAGGGAGAGAAGAGGGGTCGGCGAGTGAGGGTTTGAGGAGAGAAAGTCACGATCCAAAATAACTCCTCACTTAATTATTTTTCCTTATTTATATTAAGTGGTTAATTCGCCCAACTTAAATATAAATATAATTGATTCCCTCTCCTTTCAGCACGGCCCTGCTGGGTTCACTTGGTTACTAGAGTCCACTATAAGTCGTAGGACCCAATAGGTCTCGGGTTCAATACCCGCGTAGGCTATTTCACGTTCCTATTTGTTTTTGCTACTTCCGCTACTCTAAAAATTCTGTAAAAATATCCTAAAATTTTAGAAAAATACTAGGATAGTTCTAATAATTATTTTGAGAATTTTCGGGCGTTACAATCCCCCATACCTTATAAAAAGTTCGTCCTCAAACTTAGAATAATTCTGGGTACCTCTGTCTCATACTGACTTCTGTCTCCCAAGTTGTCTCTTCTGCTGTGTGATTTTGCTAAATGACTTTTACTAATGGTACCTCCTTGTTCCGCAATTTTTTAACTGCTCGGTCTATTATCTGAATAGGCCGACTGTCATAGCTGAGGTCTTCGTGGACTTGTACCGACTGGGGCTCAATCACCTGGGTGGCATCCGGGATATGCTTCTTCAGCATAGAGACATGAAACACATTGTGGATAGCTGACATCTCCTGAGGTAGCTCTAGCTCGTATGCTACCTTGCCAACTCTTCTGGTGATAAGGTATGGTCCCACATATCTGGGACTTAATTTGCCCTTCTTCCCAAAACGCATTACTCCCTTCATGGGAGCTACTCTGAGGAACACTGAATCCCCAACTGAAAACTCTAAGGGCCTGCGCCGTATATCAGCATAGCTTTTCTGGCGACTCTGAGCTGTCTCTATTGTTAGGATCGATGTACTTGGCTAGAGAGGGGGGTGTGAATAGCCGACCCCAAATCGTTCGTTTCTTTCTACAAATCAGGTTAGCGCAGCGGAAAATAAAGCCATAGAAACGAAAAGGAAGAAGATCAAACCTCAACACGCAGCGATGTAACGAGGTTCGGAGATAAACTCCTACTCCTCGGCGTGTCCGTAAGGTGGACGAAGCCTATCAATCCGTCGGTGGATGAGACCCCGGAAAATCGGCTAATATGAACTCCTTCTGGGTGGAGAAACCTCGCCACAATAACTTTGCAACAGCAATAAGGAGTACAACAGTAGAGAAAGCAAACAAGAACAATCGAAATATAAAACCCTTTGCTTGCCTTCTCGTTGTCGACTGGAATCCTGATGAAGCAGCAACTTCTCGGATCCAAGCTCAGCTAGAAAACCAGCAGGAAGCTCACCCGAAGCTTCGGCAGTGAAAGCTCAGCAAAGCTCGCAGAAGGAACCAGGAAGAACTTACAGAAGCAAGAAGGAGGTCCTGTAGAGTCGCTCGACACTTTATATAGCTGAACCTGCAAACCTGTGAAGGCAGAAGAAGACATAGAAGACCGAGATCTAGCCGTTGTTACTCACAACGGCTAGTCCTGGACCGATCAGGCTCCAACCTGATCGGTCCACACTGTCCCTGATCGGTCTTGGGGACCGATCAGGCTATGTCCTGATCGGTCCAGAAAGACCCTGATCGGTCCTGGGGACCGATCAGCCTTTCTCCTTCTTCTCTTCTGTTTGCTTCCTGATCGGTCTTCAGACCGATCAGATAATCTACAGAAGCATTCTGTTTGATTACTGATCGGTCACCAGACCGATCAGCCGTATCACTGGATCGGTCCCCAGATCGATCCAGAGCTTGGTTTTTCCCAATACCAAGTCCCAAGTCTCCCACACCAACATCCGGTAAACCTTGACCTGTTGGTACATCATGCTTAGCATCCGGTCATTCCCTTGACCTGCTAAGACTCCCCACCAAGTGTCCAGTCAATCCCTTTGACCCACTTGGACTTTTCTATTCGTGCCAAGTATCCGGTCACTCCCTTGACCTACTTGACCTTCTCAACACCAGATATCCGATCACCCTTGATTCATCTGGATTTTCCCTTGCCCGGCTTCACTCACCAGGACTTTCACCTAGCTTCACTCACTAGGGTTTTCACCTGGCTTCACTCACTAGGATTTCCAATCTGCCTGGCTTCGCTCACCAGGACTTTCCAACTGCCTGGCTTCACTCACCAGGACTTTCCCACTGCCTGGCTTCACTCACCAGGACTTTCCCACTGCCTGGCTTTACTTACCGGGACTTTCACTTTCACCTAGCTTCACTCACTAGGATTTTCACCTGGCTTCACTCACCAGGATTTCCCGACTGCCTGGCTTCACTCACCAGGACTTTCCGAACTGTCTAACATCCCAGTTAGGACTTCCCAGTCAATTATCCGGTCAACCTTGACCTACTTGACTCTTCTTCATCCAACCTGATCAGACCCTGATCAGTATCTCTCCGCATGGACAACTGCATCTGCATTGTCCATGTCTACATGCCTTTCTGTATTGTCAAACATCGAAACCATGACCAAAGTTTACACTTGGTCAACTAGGTCAACCTTGATCTACTGGAAATTGCACCAACAATCTCCCCCTTTTTGATGTTTGACAATACCTTTAAGTTAGGCTAATCCAATAGCCTCAACTTTCTTCATGCCACTAGGTAATGAAACATAAGTTACAACCTTACATTCTCCTTCTAAGAAGGCAACCTCCTTCTTAGATAATGAAGGCCTAACTTAAACCCTTCATTCTCCCCCTATTGGCACACATCAACAAACTCTCCCCCTGAAGAGTAAGTTATCGTTGTTCACAACTTCACTCGTTGTGATCAACAAACTCTCCCACTAACTCCAATGTTCTTCCTTGAACATTCTCTAGACATTCTCCATTCTCCCCCTTTTTGACACACATCAAAAGGAGTGAATCAAGGTCAAGAGTTTCTTCCTAATGAAAGTCTCATACCTTTCATTGAAACCCTTAATTTCCCCCTTGATACTAAATTCAATAATCAACTTAGTGATAAACCCATATCACTCATCCTCAAAAATTTCGACGAGTAAAAACTCCCCCTAAAAGTCAACTCCTCCTTGACTAATAGGTAAAACTCCCCCTAAAGGTTAACTCCCCCTTGACCATTGCACCAACAATGTCTTGGAGAGTTTCAAACCTTTAGAAATCTAAAACACCACTTCCATAGCTGCAATTTCAGACAAACAGTCAAAATTCAGCAGGTTGACCGGTGACCGATCCAGGCTCCCCTGGACCGATCAGAAACCCTTCTGATCGGTCCACAATCCTGATAAAGGTCTAATAAGTTCTGATTTCTCTCCACGAAATTCAGAAACCTCTAGAAAATTACAGAAAATTCCAAAAATTGTGAAATTTTGAGGATACATTCCTCATAACATATACTATCATTGAAAAATAGTTTTCTATGAAAATAGCTTCCATTTTTCAATCTTGATACAAAGTTCACAAGTCTTTGAAATAGCTCAAAGTTAACTCATCTTTGTATCACCTTGTTCAATGATGAATGCTATCACTAGAAAAGCTTCATCAAGGTTTTTCAAATCAATTTTAAAATGAATTTAAACCATTTAATTTAGGATCACAATCTTTGGGCTAAATGTACATGACTTGTACATAAGCTTTCCCTATGATCCCCAATTTCGAATTAGGCTCATCTAGGTACAAGAATTATGCACCTTGATCCTAACTCATGATCTTAATATCTCACACACATCTAAGGTGTATCAAATACATCCAAGTCAATTTTGATGTGAGATATGGGTTTAGGTCATCTTAGGCTAAGTTCTCATGCATTTTCTAAACAACAATTTGATCTCCATATCAAATTGTGTTTTTGTCCTTAAATCAAATTAATTGATTATAAACGCAAGAGATGATGACATGGCATATATTGATATTATAAGTAAAAACATGTGCCAATGTCATGATGTCATGACATAAAGTATGAAACTTAAATAAAGCATGGCATTTAACTAACCTAAGCATTATCATGACATTTTAAATGATCATAAAATAAATATGATGTCATGACATGGCATATGGCAAACAATATATGGCAAATAACATGTAAAGGTATAGAAGATACCTAATTCTAGCCTTAATTGCCATTTTTGATAGTTTTGATCATTTTGCCATAGGTTCTATATTCCTAAGTGTAATAGACCTAGCATCTTATACCAAAGATTTTTAGATCACTATGTGCCAATTAGATTGACTCTAGAAAACTACTCAAATTTGATTGGCACATTCTAATCACCTTAGGAATAATTCTTAATTTCATTTTCAAGGCTTGATTATACCTTGAAAAATCCTAAAGTGCCACCTTTTGCCATGATTAGGTTAACTACCTATTCAAGTAAGGTTGGCACACCCTAACTCATCTAGCGTGATGAAATCACGCTCCTAGGAACCCAATACCTATTGGAGCTCATTGGGTTCACTAAATATTCACTAGGGATGACTTCCCTAGCAACCCTCCTAATGACCCTCCTAGGCTTTGAAGCCTTGGTCATTTGGGACTCATCAAGATCAACTCTAGGGGTGACTCCCCTTGTGACCTTGGTGATGGTCTTCCTAGTCCTAGGTTTTGTTCCATAATCGAATGGAACATCATGGTAAGTGGGCTTGACCACTTGGGACTTAGGTTTGTGACCCAAACCTTTCATGTCCTTGGACTTGGATTTTTGACCATTAGACCCTAGAGTTGACTTCTCTAAATTTTTAAGGGTCTTTTCTAAAATGTCAAGTCTTGACCTCAAGACTTGATTCTCCTTTTCTAATACCTCAAGTTTTAATTTGTCATTGTTCTTTGAGGTACTCCTAGGCATATGTCTAGTAGTTTTGGGATTCCTATCTAGGTTTCCCTTAACCTTAGATGAGTTAATTCTAGGGTTGACATTTCTAGTATTATCCTTATCTAGGTTAACATGTTTGGCTCCTAAGCTTATGTATTGATTCCTATAATTAACATGTTTATCATTCTTGACAATAGCAATAATGCTACTAGCATGCATCCTACTAGAATTGCAAGAATGTACCTTAGAGATTACCTTAGGGTTTTCCCTAGCTCCCCCTATACATGTGCTCGATCTCTTGTCCTTGTGAGGTTGCCTCCCCCTCGGACATTGGCTCCTATAGTGTCCCCTTCGCTTGCATTGGAAGCACACCACGTGCTCCTTGCCCTTGCATATCGGGACTCCGGCTTCCTTGACTTTTGGTGCCGGTGGAGTCTTCCTAATCCTCCTTGGACACTTACTCTTGTAATGTCCATACTCCCTACACTCAAGTCACATTATGTGTAATTTATTTGAAATTGAAATGCTTGAGTTACCTAGGGTTGAGGATGGATGAAGACTTTCTTCTTCATCCCTTCCGGAGGTAGAAGCTTCTTCCTCTTGCTCCATTCTTGAAGAAGAACTCTCCTCCTCTTCTTCCTTAGATGTTGAGTAGCCCTCAACTTCTAATTCCTCTCCTCCATGATGTGAGCTACTTGGCTCACTTGACTCATCTTCATGACTTGAAATGGAGCTTCCCTCATGGAGCTTGGCCAAGTTGTTCCACAACTCCTTGGCATCATTATATCCACCTATCCTACACAAAACATCATTAGGTAAAGAAAATTCAATGATTTTCGTTACCTCATCATTGATGGTTGATTGGTGGATTTGCTCCTTCGTCCACTTCTTCTTCTCCAAAAGTTCTCCTTCTTTATCCAATGGAGGAGTAAAACCTAATTGCACACACCTCCAATTTTCTAGGTTAGTCATAAGAAAGTACTTCATTCTTACCTTCCAAAACGCGAAGTCGTCGCGATCGTAGAAAGGTGGAATTGTGACATCTTCTCCAAATAACTCCATTCTCTAGCTCGTGCTCCCCCGGGTGTTGATCCAACGAAGAGCAACCTTGCTCTGATACCACTTGTTAGGATCGATGTACTCTGCTAGAGAGGGGGGTGTGAATAGCCGACCCCAAATCGTTCGTTTCTTTCTACAAATCAGGTTAGCGCAGCGGAAAATAAAGCCGTAGAAACGAAAAGGAAGAAGAT
Organism: Zingiber officinale; assembly: GCF_018446385.1. Lineage (NCBI taxonomy): Eukaryota > Viridiplantae > Streptophyta > Magnoliopsida > Zingiberales > Zingiberaceae > Zingiber > Zingiber officinale. The sequence goes on along the minus strand of NC_055988.1, from coordinate 67,870,225 downwards.
CAAACCTCAACACGCAGCGATGTAACGAGGTTCGGAGATAAACTCCTACTCCTCGGCGTGTCCGTAAGGTGGACGAAGCCTATCAATCCGTCGGTGGATGAGACCCCGAAAAATCGGCTAATATAAACTCCTTCTGGGTGGAGAAACCTCGCCACAATAACTTTGCAACAGCAATAAGGAGTACAACAGTAGAGAAAGCAAACAAGAACAATCGAAATGTAAAACCCTTTGCTTGCCTTCTCGTTGTCGACTGGAATCCTGATGAAGCAGCAACTTCTCAGATCCAAGCTCAGCTAGAAAACCAGCAGGAAGCTTCGGAGCTCAGCAAAGCTCGCAGAAGGAACCAGAAGAACTTACGAAGCAAGAAGGAGGTCAGAGTCGCTCGACACTTTATATAGCTGAACACAGAGACCGTGAAGGCGAAGAAGACATAGAAGGCGAGATCTGGCGTTGTTACTCATGTCTGACCGATCGGGCTCCAACGATCGGTCCACTATCCCGATCGGTCTTGGGGACCGATCAGACCCAATCGGCTATGTCACGTCGGTCGAGCGCCGCCACGGAAGCTGCGCGCCTCTCCTTCTTCTCTTCTTTTATCGGTCTTGGACCGATCGATAATCCAAGCATTATGTTTGATTACTGATCGGTCACCATACCGATCAGCCGTATCACTGGATCGGTCCCCAGATCGATCCAGAGCTTGGTTTTTCCCAATACCAAGTCCCAATTCTCCCACACCAACATCCGGTCAACCTTGACCTATTGGTACATCATGCTTAGCATCCGGTCATTCCCTTGACCTGCTAAGACTCCCCACCAAGTGTCCGGTCAATCCCTTTGACCCACTTGGACTTTTCTATTCGTGCCAAGTATCCGGTCACTCCCTTGACCTACTTGACCTTCTCAACACCAGATGTCCGATCACCCTTGATCCATCTGGATTTTCCCTTGCCCGGCTTCACTCACCAGGACTTTCACCTAGCTTCACTCACTAGGGTTTTCACCTGGCTTCACTCACTAGGATTTCCAATCTGCCCGGCTTCACTCACCAGGACTTTCCCACTGCCTGGCTTCACTCACCGGGACATTCACTTTCACCTAGCTTCACTCACTAGGATTTTCACCTGGCTTCACTCACCAGGATTTCCCGACTGCCTGGCTTCACTCACCAGGATTTTCCGAACTGCCTAACATCCCAGTTAGGACTTCCCAGTCAAGTATCCGGTCAACCTTGACCTACTTGACTCTTCTTCATCCAACCTGATCAGACCCTGATCAGTATCTCTCCGCATGGACAACTGCACCTGCATTGTCCATGTCTACATGCCTTTCTGTATTGTCAAACATCGAAACCATGACCAAGGTTTACACTTGGTCAACTAGGTCAACCTTGATCTACTGGAAATTGTACCAACAATCTCCTCCTTTTTGATATTTGATAATACCTTTAAGTTAGGCTAATCCAATAGCCTCAACTTTCTTCATCCCATTAGGTAATGAAACATAAGTTACAACCTTACATTCTCCTTCTAAGAAGGCAACCTCCTTCTTAGATAATGAAGGACTAACTTAAACCCTTCATTCTCCCCCTATTGGCACACATCAACAAACTCTCCCCCTGAAGAGTAAGTTATCGTTGTTCACAACTTCATTCGTTGTGATCAACAAACTCTCCCACTGACTCCAATGTTCTTCCTTGAACATTCTCTAGACATTCTCCATTCTCCCCCTTTTTGACACACATCAAAAGGAGTGAATCAAGGTCAAGAGTTTCTTCCTAATGAAAGTCTCATACCTTTCATTGAAACCCTTAATTTCCCCCTTGATACTAAATTCAACAATCAACTTAGTGATAAACCCATATCACTCATCCTCAAAAATTTCGACGAGTAAAAACTCCCCCTAAAAGTCAACTCCTCCTTGACTAATAGGTAAAACTCCCCCTAAAGGTTAACTCCCCCTTGACCATTGCACCAACAATGTCTTGGAGAGTTTCAAACCTTTAGAACTCTAAAACATCACTTCCATAGCTGCAATTTCAGACAAACAGTCGAAATTCAGCAGGTTGGCAGGCTCCCCTGGACCGATCAGAAACCCTTCTGATCGGTCCAAAAACCTGATAAAGGTCTGATAAGTTCTGATTTCTCTCCACGAAATTCAAAAACCTCTAGAAAATTACAGAAAATTCCAAAAATTGTGAAATTTTGAGGATACAGTCCTCATAACATATACTATCATGGAAAAATAGTTTTCTATGAAAATAGCTTCCATTTTTCAATCTTGATACAAAGTTCACAAGTCTTTGAAATAGCTCAAAGTTAACTCATTTTTGTATCACCTTGTTCAATGATGAATGCTATCACTAGAAAATCTTCATCAAGGTTTTTCAAATTAATTTTAAAATGATTTTAAACCATTTAATTTAGGATCACAATCTTTGGGCTAAATGTACATGACTTGTACATAAGCTTTCCCTATGATCCCCAATTTCGAATTAGGCTCATCTAGCACTGGTCAACCTCCTTTTTAACTCGCTGAAGCTGTTCTCACAGTCCTCTGTCCACTGAAATTTTCTGTTCTTTCTGGTAAGAGCTGTCAGTGACGAGGCTATCCTGGAGAAGTCCTCTACGAATTTCCTGTAATAACCTGCTAATCCCAGAAAGCTTCTGATTTCACTGGCGTTCTTAGGTCTTTTCCAGTTACTCACAGCTTCTATTTTACTGGGGTCTACCATGATACCATCCTTCGAGATGATATGACCCAGGAAGGACTCCTGATCTAACCAAAATTCACATTTCATGAACTTGGCGTACATCTGGTTCTGCTGAAGAGTCTGCAATACTATTTTCAGGTGCTCTGCGTGTTCTTCCTGAGTTCCTGAATAGATAAGAATGTCATCGATAAATACAATAACGAATCTATCTAAATAGTCCCTGAATACTCTGTTCATGAGGTCCATGAAAGTAGCTGGAGCATTTGTCACGCCAAAGGGCATGACTACGAACTCATAATGTCCGTATCTAGTCCTGAATGCTGTCTTGGGTATATCCCCTTCTTTAACCGTCACTTGATGATAACCTGATCTGAGGTCTATCTTAGAGAACACTGCTGCTCCCTTTAGCTGATCGAACAGGTCGTCTATTCTGGGAAGAGGATACTTGTTCTTGATCGTGACCTGGTTCAGTGCTCGGTAATCTATATACAGGCGCATGCTCCCGTCCTTCTTCTTCACGAACAATACAGGCGCTCCCCATGGTGAGTGACTAGGGCGTATGAAGCCCTTGTCAAGTAGCTCCTGTAGTTGCTCATGAAGTTCCTTCAGCTCTGCTGGAGCCATGTGGTAAGGCGCTTTGGAGATAGGATTTGTACCGGGAATGAGTTTTATCTCGAATTCAATCTCCCTGTCTGGTGCTAGGTAGTCACGTACAACTCGGACCCCTTCTAGCTGTTGGTCCTTGTTCTGACTGGTATTGACTACATGTGCTAGGAATCCCGTACATCCTGAATCCATTAATTTCTGTGCTTTCAGAGCTGAAAGAAACTTCTTGGCCTTTCTCTTTGGTTCTCCGATGTACTCAAACTGTACTTTTGCTTCAGGTTGGAATACGACTTTCTGTTTACGGCACTCTATAGAGGCACCGTATCTGATCAGGAAGTCCATTCCAAAGATGATATCATAATCAGTCATATCTAGCACTATCAGATCACAAAAGAGTTCTCTGTCTGCTATAATGACGGGCACCGCTCTGAGCCAGTGCGTCTACTGAGTACCTTTGGGGGTATCCCTAACTTTTCAGAAAATATCCTGGATACATAAGAATGGGTTGCCCCAGTATTGAATAAGACAGTTGCACTTTGCTGTAAAATACTGATCTGACCTGAAACAACTGTCGAGGCGTTCGCTACGTCCTCTCTGGTGAGTGAGTAGATCCTTGCATTCGTCGCATCTAAAGTGGCCTGCATCTGATGTAACTGAGCTGGCTGGCCTCCGTACTGAATCGGCTGTGGTTAAGGAAGACTGGTCTTGTTTGGGCACTGCTTAGCCATATGCCCTTCCTATCCACACTCAAAGCATCCTTGTGTGCCCTTACGACAAACTCTAGGGTGGAATTTCCCACAAGTAGCACATTTGGGATAACTAGGCTGTTTACTGGCTGGTCCTCCTTTTGGGTAACTCCCTGGTTTACGTTTGTTGCTGGAGTTCCCTTTCCAGTTAGAGCCATGGGAGCTGTGGCCCTGGTGTTTCTGAGTACCTGAGCCTCCTTGACCTTTGGACTCTGAGAAGGATTGCTTCTGCTGCTTGATGCTATTCTGGTAATGTTCAGTGATTAGAGCACTACTTACTAGTTCTTCTGTGGTTTGTGTCCTATGAATGCCACTGGCTACATTTAGTGCTATGTCTGGCCTCAGCATCTTAAGCATCAGTCGGACCCTTTCTTTTTCAGTGCTGACTAGTTCGGGACACAGACGAGCCAGCCTGTTGAATTTCTTCACGGCCTCTTCAACTGAAAGGTTGCCCTGGCGAAATTCAGTGAACTCGTCATAGTGGCGGTTTGTGACCCACATGTGAAAGAACTCCTCAAATAATTCTTTCTTGAAGTCAGCCCATGTCATCTGATTTACTGGGTGCTTCGTTCTAATTCTCTCCCACCACATGCGTGTATCTCCTACTAAGCTGAAGGAGGCGCACTTCACCTTCTCATGTTCTGGCCAGTCCAGAAGCTCCATCGTACTCTCCATTGTTTTGAACCAGGCCTGAGCATCTCATGGTTCACTGGTGCCCGAGAAGTTCTCTGGCTTAATTTTCTGCCACTGGATCAGATAGGCTTCTTTCCTTGCCCCTGCTGTTGGGGCTACTGGTGCTGCAGGTTGGACTGGTGGAACCTCCATCACCACGGGGGTTGCTAAGTTAGGCACTGAACTGCCTGCCTCATGCTGGGGCTCAGTAGCTGGTGCCCTTCTAGCTGGGCGTCCTCGTGCCATTTCTAGAGACATAGAGGACATATATAACTAATACAATCATAATTGCATAACTATTGTTATCATGTTAGATACTATCATAAATAAACATGCTTTAGTTATCTCTAAACATGAGAACAATAAGCATAAATACAGTGAGAGATTTTCTTACTTGGAAGCTGCAGGTTCAATGCTGATGTGTGTGTAGGAAGTATGGAAACTGCTCTGATACCACTCTGTAACGACCCGTCTTCTACTGGCTAAGCTGTAAGACCGGATCATCACATTATGCTGTGCTAAGCTATATCTTAAGGTGCGGAAACGTGAACTAAATTAAAAATTTACTAAACTCATGCCAATTGCCACTAAATCTGAACTTAGGCTTAAAGGTACCTTTTTAAATGTTGTATCTTTACTCGAAAGAGAAGATCTAGCCTTCACATATGATTAAGGACTAAACTAAAGTGTTTCCAGTTGAAACAGGCATTTCAATCGATCGACGGATCGATTGAGATGTTCGGATCGATCCGTTGATCGATTCAGCATGCTACTGTGCTCGGGGCATTATTCTGGATCGATCGGCTGATCGATCCAGGCTGGCCAATCGGCGACAATAGCTCCGATCGATCGGCTGATCGATCCAGAAGCTTACTGTTCGCGGAAACAGACTCCCCAATCGATCAGTGGATCGATTGAGAGCCTCCAATCGATTGGCTGATCGATTGGAGTTTCTGATTTCACAGCTGAGCTCTGATTTCAGCACTATTTCGTGCCGAATCACATCTATGAGTTCTAAAATGGCTGGGAAAACATCCTACTAACAAATAACTAGCATTCTAAACATGGTCACTAACAATCTAAGCAGATTTTTCATAATTCCAAGCATTTAGATAACTAAGTAAGGAAAGAGTAACATGATAAGAAACGCTAAGTTCTTAAATGTTCCAGTTCTTCCAAGATCTCTATTCCAGGTTCCATCCACACACATCTTCATTGCATTGACCTCCAGCCTCCGCTAGTCCATCTTTCCTTTACCTTTATCTGCAGTATAAGGAAAAGAAATATTTGTAAGCTTTCGCTTAGTAAGAAACCATCTACCTCACAAAAACATGCATACAATGCAATTTATGCTTTGAAAACATGATATTTGAAACATGTGGTGAACATGCTAAAACATGGCATTCTAACATACAAGACATAGGAACCAAAAACTGATCATGACTATAACTGAAACATCAATAAGCGAAGACTAAAGTGAAACATACTGAGCTAAACTAAAGTTGAGCTAGAACTGATTTCAAAATATAATCACCTAACTAATTGTGAATTTGAAAGATATTATCATACTAAATAAAAATACATAATCATGCTACTGATGGGCCTGGCAACTGTACTTGGTATGCGCGCATCCCTAACTAAACCCAAGGTTGCAAATTCCGAATCTAGTAGGGTTTATTAGGTTATCTAAACCTAGGGATGACTATAGGAGCCCAACCCAATGGACATCTAGTCTAGTACAGTGCCATTGCTGAAAGTAAAATACTAGATCATAAGCTAATTAATTTATCTTGCTGATTCTAGGTTATCTAAACCTAGAGCTAGGTTATCTGAACCCATAGGCGACTATGGGAGCCCACCCATTGGACCGTAGTCCCATATAAGCTGTAGCAAGACTGAATATGCTATTCTAAATGCTTCTACTGCATTTACTAAACTATTAAAATGCCTATGGTGACATTTAACTGAGCTACACATTTTATCAAACATATAGTGTGCACTAGTTCACACCTTACATACTAAAATTCTGCATACAACAAAACTAATGCGTAAAATCTCGAAAAAGCTACTTATACTGCAGGTGAGGGGTTTCTTACCTCCTGCACGCAGTTTCTTACAAATCTAAACACTAGGTTTCCGGTGGAGAAGATCCCTTCGGCGATCTCCTTGCGTCTACGTGTTCTTCTCGCAGAGAGGAGCGTCCTCGTGCCTTTGATGTTGCCGGAAGATACCCCTATGGCCCTAGGGATGGAACCCTAGGTCTTCCTTGGCTTGGACGCCGAGAAGATGAGGGAGAGAAGAGGGGTCAGCGGGTGAGGGTTTGAGGAGAGAAAGTCACGATCCAAAATAACTCCTCACTTAATTATTTTTCCCTATTTATATTAAGTGGTTAATTCGTCCAACTTAAATATAAATATAATTGATTCCCTCTTCTTTCAGCATGGCCCTGTTGGGTTCACTTGGTTACTAGAGTCCACTATAAGTCGTATGACCCAATAGGTCTCGGGTTCAATACCCGCGTAGGCTATTTCACGTTCCTACTTGTTTTTGCTACTTCCGCTACTATAAAAATTCTGTAAAAATATCCTAAAATTTCAGAAAAATACTAGGATAGTTCTAATAATTATTTTGAGAATTTTTGGGCGTTACACTTAGAGTATTGTTAAATATCAAAAAGGGGGAGATTGTTGGGGCAATTTCCCTTGGTCGAGGTTGACCAGTTTGACTAAGCATGAGTCGAAGCAAGCTTGAGTCGGGATTTGAGTTTTGTAGTTTGACAATATATGGAGATTGCTAGGGAATCGTCCGGTTATAGAGATGGTCAAAGGGTTGACCAGGTTAATAAGAAGACAAGTCAAGTAGGTAAGGGATAATAGGAGACTTGACTGGGGAAGTCCTAACTAGAGGTTAGGCAAAAATGAAGTCCTAACTGGAGTTTAGGCAGTGGTGGAAGTCCTAACTAGAGGTTAAGCGTATGGAACTCCTAACTGGAGGTTAGGCATATGGAAGTCCTAATTAGAGGTTAGGCAAATTGGAAAGTTCAAGTGTGATCTTGGCAAAGGAGAAATTCTTGGTGAGGATCCAGGCATTTGGGAAGTCCTGGTGAGGAGCCAGGCAACTGAAAGTCCAAGTGTGATCTTGCCAATGGAGAAAGTCCTGGTGAGGAGCTAGGCAATTGGGAAGTCCTGGTGAGAAGCCAGGTAGATGGAAAGTCCTGGTGAGTGAAGCCAGGTAGTCGGGAAAGTTCTAGTGAGTGAAGCTTGGCAGAAGTTAAAGTCCTGGTGAGTGAAGCCAGACACTGAAAATCCAGATGGGTCAAGGATGATAGGACATCTGGTGAAAGTCCAAGTGGGTCATGGAGAACTGACACTTGGCATGAGACGGTAAATCTAAGTGGGTCACAGAGGACCATACTTGGTGATTAAAAGTCCAACAAAAAGTTGGCAAAGAGAAAGTCTAGATGGGTCAATAGTTGATCGAACTCTTAGTGGTCGTAAGTCCAATAGGTAGTTGGCATGGAACTAGGAAGTTCGGACGTAGTAAACTTTCAAAGGTCATAACTTTTGACTCGGATATTAGAATGAGGTGATCTCGGATGCAAAACGAAGCTAATTTCAAGCTCCACACATTTTTCTAGGTTTCAATCAATTGGATAATCGATTTGGGGCGGGGGGTTTAATCGATTGGTTGACGCGAGTTTGTGCAGAAAAGGTCTGGATCGATTAGGTAGTCGATCAAAACTTCTCCAATCGATTCGTCAATCGATTGGGAGAGTTTGTGAGTGAACAGTAAGCTTCTAAATTGATCAGTTGATTGATTGAAACCTCCAATCGATCGGGCGATTGATTGGAGCGCTGGAAATCGCTCGAGAAGCCTTGAATCGATCGGGCAATCGATTCAGGGCGATTCCAGAGAGCACAGAGGCTCTCTGGATCGATCGACCGATCGATCCAAAGCCTCTCCAATCAATTGGGAGCAATCCAATCAATTGAGATTCAACCGTTGGCGCAGATAAAGACGTTGGCAAGCGTTTTTCTCAGCACTTCTTCGATCCTCTTCGACACACGACTGAAGCTACAGCTTAGGGTGATTTTCTCCACTCTCAATGCCAGATCTTGAAGGTTCTTGGAGGCACGTCCAAGTCAAGAGGCGAGTTACAATAAGAAGAAGAAGAAGATAGGGTTTCATTGTAATCTTGTAAGATTCACTTGTATTTTGCTTCTTTCTTTCTTATTGTTGTATTGTGAGCTTGTAAGACTTCTCCGCCTTTGGTAGTTACCGTAAAAGAGGGTTTTCATAGTGGAGGGTGTGTGAGTGTGTGGATCCTTGGACTAGTCACCTCTTCTTAAGGTGGATACCAAGTAAATCTACGTGTTAGCGTTGTAGTGTGTTGTTTCTTGTATTTTCCGCTGCACATCATCACAAGAAGCAAGCATCGACAAGCACGAGATCGCGACGAGCTATTCACCCCCCCTCCTCCTCTAGCTACATTTTGGTCCCAACAATATTGACTCCTATGCATAAATTGTTTATACAGATTATTTTCACAATATGTGTGTATTAATGGATCGAATGTATTCAAGATATAAATTGATAGTTTATAGTATTTTGATTCTTGATGCCAAAAATCATAATTTTTCAAAACATTTTTATAAAAAAACAATGTTATTATCTAATATGAGTAAATTTTCAACCTTGATCATTTAAACTATGTTTACAAAGCCTAATACACTATGTTGATAAAATGACTCAAAATTAATAATTGAGTTAGTGGGTTGATAAGGTGGCAATGAGTGATAGTAGTGGTAGTAATGGTTCATTGTATCTTCATTAGTTGTGTTAGTGGGGTAGAATAGTTGAGTTAGTGGGGTAAATTATGGAGTCAATGGGTTATTATAAGTTATGTAAGTAGTTTATAAATATGCTACGTGTTTTTATAAATTATGTAGTTAAAAAATTATTATATTCTACTTGTCCATCTTGTCCTCTTATCCTCCTCCCATTCTTCTCGAATAGTGGTATCAGAGCGCTGGGGTTTAACGTGTCATAGTTTGTTTGTAATGACAATGAACGGAGTTTCTTAACCCCTCATCCCCATTTTTAGAGGAGAGTGCTACGAATTTTAGAGTATCAAAATGAAGACTTTATTTATATCTCAAGATCTTTGGGATTTAGTCGAGAAAGGATTTAACGCCGAAAATACTGATGAAGGTTGATTGAAGGAGAACAAAAAGAAAGATTCGAAGGCATTGTTCATTATTCAAGAAGCAATACATGAGATAATTTTCTCAAGAATAGCAACTGCCTTATTTTCAAAAGAAGCATAGGAAATATTGCAGAATGAATTTCAAGGCTCCTCCTTAGTGATAGCAGTAAAACTCCAGACTCTCAGAAGTAAGTTTGAGGCTTTGCTTATGAAGGGTAATGAAACTTTACAAGACTTTTGTTACATCACCGCAACTGCATGATTTTGTCGCCAGTAATAAAAAAATATCGATCCCACAGAGACTGGTTATAAGTACTAGAGATGTCTCACGAAGAATTAGCTAAACAATCAATCGGATAAAAGCTGTGTTGAGCAAGAAACTAGAAATAGAAATAAGAAAGTAAATGAGAACTTTGGTTTTTGCGGGTGTTCTAGGAGTTCGATTTTGTTGTGATATTCATCAATGTATGATGGTTCACCAACTAATATCCTCAATTAACATGTATTTGTAAAAAGTTGCCGGTTATCTCCTGTAGAAGACAACCGGTAAGGGGCTTTAATCGACATCATTAGCCACTAAATAGATATGATTCCTATGATGTCCATTAGCGGGATTACGTGTCACTAGCGTTCCTCGGTCGTACAATACAAAAACACATCTCTACTTAATGTACATAATGATGAAGATAATAATTGCATTCATCTATCCCACCTCCTTGTACAAACTTGGTTCACCTTTCAAGATGACACCTTAGACTTCTGTTAGTGGTACTCCATCACTAGCGTCCCTCAGTCATATGATCTGGGGTATCCCTCTATGGGGTCCACAAGTGTCACAAATATTCAATCAAACATGGTAATTAAGACCACACACATGAATCCACACAAGATCAAATAGATACAAAACATACTAACATCATCAAGATAGGGAATTGGCATATCCATGAGTTCTTACAATGAGTCACACCACAATTACTCCCTTAATTCTAGAACAATAGATCTACTCCAAGGCACAAGAAATAAGATTCGAAGACATAAAGATTATAAGCATTCTAATCTCACATCCAAGAGAAGAGAAGAGAACTGCTTATCTAATGGCGATGAGTGATCTTCGGAACCAATCTTGAGCTTCCGGAGTCGATGTGGAGAAGGAGATGGCCTCAGATCACCGGATCAAGGTTGTAGATGATGGAGAATAACACCAAGATGGATCTCCACAAAGGGAGAGCCTTCCTCCCTCTAGAAAGGGGAAGAAACCCCCTTTTATAGAGCAGGGACATGGGCACCACACGACCCGTGACACGGTTGTGTGGCTCTCACTGTTGGCACTACTCGAAATTCCGTTCTGTTTCCCCTGTATAAAAATTTATACAAGCACAAAACTTTTCCTAGCAACCCATGCACTTTTCAGAAGTTAAACTTGGATTGCAAATGAAACTTACCATTATTAATACAAGTTCAACCCATGTGTTCATCAGAATTTAAACCATATTACAGAAGTTGATTAAATATCTATTTCATGGATTGACTTTTAGGTCGTTGGCGAGGCACTCGACCTTCTTGGGTATGAGATCATCCACCACTTCCTAGTCAAAGCCTTTCAAAGAAATTGAATATTTAAACTCCTTACAGTAAACCCTAGGTTAAACTACAGAGACCTCAATCAAAGCACAAGATCGCTAGCCTCTTGTGTTGGTACTTAAGGATTCATATAAAGGAAATATAAACTAGTACACAGCGAAAACAATTAACTAGTTATACCTTTTTTTGTATCTTAAAGACCTCTTGATCTTCTGCTGTATTCCTCTCCTCCTCTTAGACGTCGTGTGGGCGACGATCTACCAAGACGCAAAAGCCACCCAAGTCCTTCTTTCTTCCAACACTTTCGGCCACCAAAGGATCAAAGCTAGGAACACCACCTTTTGTTCTTCTTTCTTCCTTGCAACCCTCCGACCACAAGATGGTTGAAGCCTCGTGATGCTGCCAGCCTTAGGTGAGAAAGCAAGGGGAGAATAAGAATATGAGGGGGCCGACCACAAGGAGAATAGAAGAGGAATAGAAATTGTGTAGATGATTATTTTCTCTAAGGCACCATCTATCCTCTTTTATAATCCTTGGTATGGTTAAAAAGGAAAGATTTTAACAACAATTAAAATCTCTCTTTTAAATTTCTTATTGTGGATGACTACAAAAGGAAAGTTTTAAAATTAAAAATCTCTCTTTTAAACATTGTAGATGGCTACAAAAAGGAAAGAATTTTAAAATTAAAACTTCTCTTTTAAATCATGGTTACAAAAAAGGAAAGTTTTAACAAAAATAAAATATCTCTTTTAAACCATTGTAGATTACTACAAAAGGAATGATTTTTTAAATTTAAAACTCTCTTTTAAAACCATGTGGATGATTTTGAAAAAGGAAAGTTTTTAAAATTTAAAATCTCTCTTTTAAAACATTGTAGATGGCTACAAAAAGAAAGATATAAAAAATTAAAAACTCACTTTTAAACCCATCTTGGCCGACCCCTTGCTTGGATGTGGCCGGCCATAAGGATGACTTGGGTGGATGCGAGGCTTTATACATAGAGGCTATAACAGGGACCTAGAGGAGGAATTGGTTTTGACCTCCTGATGAGCTTGAACTTCCTGTGTTCGACCCAAACACTCAACTCAAGTTCATTAATAATAACTCATACCACTAAAGAGTTATTTTTGAAGTACCACACCAATCCCATATTACATTATGGGCTCCTTCTTATCATGAGTGTGTTAATCTCCCTGTGTTTAAGATATCGAATGTCCATTAATTAAATGAGTTACTGACAACTCACTTGATTAACATCTAGCTCGAAGAGTAGTACCACTCTACTTCATTGTCATGTCGAAACTAAGTCCACTTGTAGGGTTTACATGACAATCCTTATGAGCTCCTCAAGGAGACATCATCATCCTAATAAATAGGACACAGTTTCCTTCTATAATCAACAACACACTATATAAATAATATTATTTCCCAACTTATCGGGTCTATTGATTTAACGAATAAATCTCACCCTTTGATAAATTAAAGAAATAAATACTAAGTACATGTGTTTGTTATTATATCAGGATTAAGAGTACACACTTCCATAATAATAGATGTTCTGTTATTTTATGCGGTCAGTATAAAAGGAACAACATCAAATGGTCCTGCTCTATATACACATAGTGTACTAGTGTAATTTTATAGTCAAGATAAACTAGTGCCAAATTACACTACAATCATTCCAATGGTTTACCCCAATCCATCTTGGTTGTGAGTTTCTATTTATAACCTATAAGGAACTGATAACGTGATCTTCTCTGTGATACCACACACTATGTTATCTATAATATAAATTAAATGGTCAACTACATTTAACTAAATGCTGACATTTGACCAATGTGATTCTCATTTCAAAATTAATGTTTATACAAAAAGCTAGGCTTTTAGTATACATTCTAACAATCTCCCACTTTGTAACACCCCTAGAAAGCCTAGATAAGAAAGTAAGGATAATGAGAGTTTGAAGGTAGTGAAAAGAAGGTGTAAATATTCTAAGTTGAATATTAAGATGGGAAGGATTTAGATGATTAAAACTTTATGAAAGAAAATAAAGTTGAGAATATAAATCATCTATATTTATAATACATGGAATTAATGTAAACAAAAGGAAGGAATATGAGATAATATATATGTGTATGAAATATTTATGCATAATGCATAATATGGTGATATATGAATTATTATGTACAAAAGAATATCAATAATATGTTAGAAGAGAAATAGGATTGAACCTTGGACCTCTTGTAAGGAACATGTATAGGATATCAAAGGGGATAGGAGAATTATTGATAAGGAGAGAAAGGACTAAGTAGTTAAGAATAAGAAAGGATTCTTTTTACTTAAAAGGAAAAGGAAGTAAAAAGAAGTAAAAATATACATAACCAAGTTTTGATCCTTGGTTCTCTTGTGGATGCATGCATATGTTAACCAAGTGTGATAGGAGAGGATATTGTAAGAGGAGAGATAGGAATTTTAATTAAAGGAAAGAAAGGAGAGAAATTAAAGGAAAGAAAAGAGAGAACTCAAGAAGCATTTCTCTAGAATATTCTTATCATTAAAGAGGAGAAATAAATAAGGAGGATGAATCAAGTCAAGTTTTCCTCCCCTCATTTTAGTATAAATAGGCATGGAGGGGTGGCTTCATCCTCAACTCACTCTCCTCCTCTTCTCCTAGAGGTGCCGAGACACTCCCTCTTTTCTTTCTTTCTTTTGTTGCCGAGCAACACAAGAGGAAGAAGCCTCCTCTTCTTCCTCCTCCTCTCCACCAAAAGACCTAGCCACTTCTTCCTCCATTGGTGCCGAGCAAAGCAAGCAAGGAAGAAAGGTCCACAAGCAAGTTCTCAACTCTAGGAAACTTAAGCAAAGAAGGTAAGCTTCCCCTCACCTGTGGTACAAGGCTTTTATGTGATTTTCGGATTTATAAGGATTAGAAAACCTAGGAAAGAATTTAAGAAAAATTCGGCTAAAGAAAAGGTTTTCAAATCTAGGATGATTTAAACAAGACCTCATTTCATGATAAGATTTTCTATGCTATGTAGAAGGATTCTTTTCCATGATTTTATACTGATATGATGTATGATCAGAGGAGTATCTAACCCTAGGATTTCAACCAAAAATATTTTAAAGAGGTTAGGAAGATTATTGTCTAACCAAACTAGTGCAAGGTTCCTTCTATGAAATGCTAAGGACCTTTCTATGGATTTCTTGCTTGGAAGTTGATTGGAACCAAAAGAACCCCACTCTCATGTTTCGGCCAAGAAAGAATTTAGGGTTAGGAGGACCTTGAATTTAAAATAACTATGCTTATATGACATGATATAAAGTTCTTAAGAGTTGTATACTTGTATGTTGAAAGAAACTCATGAACCTTACTCTTAATATTTCGGCCATGGTAAGGTGATAGTTTAGAGAAGCTTAAACAAAATTCTAATATGCTCAATGACCTCTGTGATATTATGTTATGAAAGATGATTAATGCTCTCATGTTTAATTGGAATGTAGAAAATTAGTTACATGATTTATGACATGTAAGATCACAAGAGTCCTAGCTTGTTTATGATCCAACCTTGTGTATGATGTTCTTAGTAAATCTTGCTATGAAATTTACTTAGGTTTCCCATGCTTTAGGCCACTTAAAGGAAGTTTATATTCTATGAATTTCAGCCAAGTAAGGTTTAAAGGACCTAGAGGCCTTGGAAATGAAACCTAAGGGGTTAAAAGTACTTCTTATGAAAACTTGATAATGTGTGAATGTGATACATGTTTGTATGACCTAAATGAATCATTATGTGTTCGGCTATGAAGGGATAGATGCCCTAGAAACCCTAGAACAAAAATTAAATATGTCTATGCCATGCTGTATGAAAATGATATGATAATAAGTTGGAATGCATGATTGCTTTAGTTACGAAATGATATGCATAATGAAGTTATATTATGAAATATGCCATGATGTGTTATAGCATAGAAAATGCTATACATAATGAAAAGAAATGAAGTTATGTTATGATATGTGATAGCATAGAAAATGCTATACATAATGAAAAAAGAATAAATGCATGAAAGATTGTTAAGGACATGATATGATAGTTATGCATGATAAGTTATTTTTATGGTTTGTACCAAGGGTGGGCTCCGTAAACGCCCCGGGGTCGATGGAGTAAGACTCGGGCCTCGTCAGTAATGGGCCTTTGAGTGCCCTAGGTCGATGGAGTAAGACTCGGGCCTAGTATGTATGCATGGTAGGGCTCAAGACTTGCTACCTTGGACCTACGCATTAAGTATGTGGTACAAACCGGGATCCCAAATGATGATGATATTAATTTCAAGTACTATTAAGTATAAGTTTTCAAATTCACGATGCATTGCCTACATTCATATGTGCTTGAATTATATGATGATATGATATAATGTCATGTGATATTATGATATGAATATGATGCCCTTGTATGTCTCATGCTTGTGATTTATTTGTTTTATGATATGATATTCATGCTTCTATGAAATGATATGTGAATAAGAAATATGCATGATATGTTTGAATAGAATGATATGTTATGTTATGATTAGTTGAGACGATGATATGTTGATCCATTCTTGATATACGATGATTCTCGGTTTTAGTGAGTAGGAAAGGAACTTACTGAGCCATGAGTGCTCATAGCTTACTTTCCTTGTACCGCAGATAAAAGAGAAAGCTGGATGTACAACGGAGCAGCAGGAGGAGCAGATAGTGATGTGTGTGGTGGTGGCTCGGCAAGAACGATTCGGACAAATTAATATTTTTAGTTATAAGTTCAATATATGCACATTTGAACAAATCAGAATATGTGATATTATGCTTAATAAATTAAATTCTTTAAAGTTTTTATTCTTCCGCTGTTATAACTAAAGCATGTACGTAAGTAGTATAAGAACGTAGCGCCGCCTTTGGTTGGGTAAGAAGGGTGGGCGTTTACACACTTATACTAAAAGACTATGCTACCATATATGCTACCATACATCTGATCCTCATTCCCTCAACATGCCTATCAAAAGCTCTCTCGC
Source organism: Zingiber officinale (assembly GCF_018446385.1). NCBI lineage: Eukaryota > Viridiplantae > Streptophyta > Magnoliopsida > Zingiberales > Zingiberaceae > Zingiber > Zingiber officinale. Next base: position 67,853,655 of record NC_055988.1, on the reverse strand, counting down.
TGGAAGGGCCTTAGTGAAAGGATCCGCCAGGTTATCTTCTGATACAATCTTGGCAATAACAACTTCTCCTCGCTTTACGATGTCTCGTATCAGGTGGTACTTGCGCTCAATGTGTTTACTTACCTTATGGGCTCGTGGTTCCTTCGAGTTTGCTACTGTATTACTATTATCACAATAAATTGTGATAATTTTGGGCAAATTAGGAATCATATCTAAGTCTATCAAAAAGTTTCTGAGCCATATGACTTCTTTGGCTGCCTCAAAGGCTGCCACATACTCATCTTCCATGGTAGAGTCTGAAACGCATTTCTGTTTAACACTCCTCCATGCTATAGCTCCACCTCCCAAAGTAAACACATACCCTGAGGTCGACTTACTATTATCCCTATCTGATTGGAAGTCTGAATCCGTGTAACCCATAGGGAGCAAATCATCTGCCTGGTAAACTAGCATATAATCTCTAGTCCTTTTCAGATACTTCAATATATGTTTTACGATAGTCTAATGCCCTTGTCCTGGGTTACATTGATATCTGCTAACCATGCCCATGGCAAAACAGATATCTGATCTCGTACATAGCATCGCATACATTAGGCTTCCTACAGCCGAAGCATAAGGAACTGCCTTCATGCCCTCTATTTCCTTTGAAGTTTTAGGAGACATCTCTTTAGATAAAGGTACTCCATGTCGAAAAGGTAGAAAACCTTTCTTGGAATTTTGTATGCTAAAACAAGCTAGAATAGTATCGATGTATGAAGCTTGGGATAAGCACAACATTCTTTTCTTGCGATCTCTTATTACTTTGATCCCAAGAATATGTCCACATTCTCCCAAATCCTTCATATCAAATTGCTTGGACAACTATACCCTTATGTCTGACAACACTTTGACATTGTTGCCAATGAGCAAAATGTCATCTACGTATAGTACAAGAAATACCACCACGTTTCCGTCACTCTTCTTGTATACACAAGACTCATCCAAACATTGAATAAATCCATAAGACTGGATCACTTCATTAAACCAGATGTTTCAAGATCTCGAAGCTTGCTTCAGCCCATAGATAAAATGATTGAGCTTACATACAAGATGCTCTTTGCCCTTCACAATGAATCCCTCTGGTTGCTTTATATGGATATTTTCTTCAAGACTTCAATTAAGGAAAGCTGTCTTGACATCCATTTGCCAGATCTCATAATCCATATGGGCGGCAATAGATAAAAGAATCTGGATAGACTTAAGGATGGCTACCGACGAAATGGTTTCCTTATAATCGATTCTCTCTTTCTGAGTATACCCTTTTGCAATAAGCCTTGCTTTGAAGGTTTCCACCTTCCCGTTTGTCCCTCTTTTTCTTTTGTAAATTCATTTACATCCAATAACTTTTACACCATTTGGTGGTTCTACAAGCTCCCAAACCTAATTAGAGTACATAGATTCTATTTTAGAGTTCATTGTACTTTGTCAAGATGCTGCATCTTTATCTTGGAGTGCTTCATCATATGTCCAGGGATCAGGTTCATGTTCACCAAGGATCAAGTCTGAAGATTCTCCCAAAAACATGAATCTATCAGGTTGCCTAACAACCCTCCCACTACGATGAGGCACTACTTGTAATTGTGCATCATTTATGACACGTGTTACAATTTCTTGTGGTATCTCATCTTGTACCGTTGGTACTAAAGTAGACGTGTCTTCTCTTATTTCTTCAAGAACAATTTTACTCATGGGTTTGTGGTTCTTGACATAGTCTTTTTCTAAAAATCGGGCATTGGTGCTAACAATGACCTTTTGATCTTTAGGACTATAAAATAAACCACCTTTCATTCCTTTAAGATAACCCACAAAAAAATGAACTTCTATATGTGATTCCAACTTATCAGCATCTCCCTTCAACATTACCCCAAATCTGAATATGTTTCAGACTAGGCTTACACTCATTCCATAATTTTGTAGGAGTAGAGGTTACTTAGAAGGTTCCAAGTTCAGAATGTACATTAGCATTTCCAGAGCATATCCCCAAAATGAATTTGGTAATTCTGAATAACTCATCATTGATCTAACCATTTCCATAAGAGTCCTATTTATTCGTTCTACCACACCATTCTGTTGGGGTGTACCAGGTGCATACAGTTGGAATTGAATCCCAGCCTATGATAAGTAACTTCTAAACTCTTCTAAGAGGTACTAGCCACCACGATCATACCGTAGTGTCTTGATACCTTTACCATGACGTTTCTCCACATTAGCCTTATGTTCTTTGAACTTGTCAAAGCACTCAGACTTGTGGTGCATCAAGTAAATGTACCAGTATATCGAATAGTCGTCTATAAAAGAGACAAAATATTCGAAACCACCTCTTGCCTAGATAGTCATAGGTCCACATAAATCAGAATGAATCAATTCCAACACATCGTTGGCTCTATATCCCTTGGCCTTAAAAGGTCTCTTGGTCATTTTTCCTTCTAAGCAAGATTTACAGGTTGGAAAATTTTTCACCACTAATGTACCCAAAGGTCCATCGACTATTAGCCTTTGAATCCTACTCAAGTTAATATGACCAAGCCTTAGATGGCAAAGATATATTTGGTTTATTTCCGAAGGTTGCTTTCTCTTATTAGAATTAGAAGATGTGTTATTAATTTACATTTGTGGTATCATGGGAGTTATTAGATTTAGAGTAGACAAATTGCCAACAAACGTACCAGAACAGATAACTATCCTATTTTTTTGACAACTACTTTGTCATCAAAAGAAATAGAATATCCATCCATAAATAGTTTAGAAACTGAAATCAAGTTCTTTCTAAAACATGGTACGTAAAGACAATTTCTCAAAATCAATGTTTTATTTCTATCAAAAGATAAATAAACATCTCCCACTACAACAACCACTACTTTTGTAGCATTGCCCATGTAGATGGTAATCTCCCCTCCATGTAGTCATCGAGTTTCTTGGAACCCCTGTAATGAATTGTAGACATGATTAGTGGCTCTCGTATCTATACACCAGATACCGGTAGATAACACCACTAAACATATTTCAACCACTAGAGAATAAGATATACCTTTATTGTTCTCCTTTCTGCGAGGACAGTCCACTTTCCAATGTCCAGACTACTTACATGTGAAGCACTTGCCCTTCATCTTCTTCACACCTGCATACGGCCCAATCCCTAGAGATCGATTCACTTTCTTTGCTGAACTAACTTGTTTCTTTTTCTTCTTTCTGCCTTTCGGCTTAGAAGTAGAAACATTTTCAGCAATGTGAATTTGAGAACTTTGATGAAATAATCCTTTTGCTACTTGAAGTTCTGTTAAAAGTTCCGCCAATGAATAAACCCTTTTGTTCATGTTGTAGTTCAGGCGGAACTTCTCAAAACATTTAGGCAGCGTTTGGATAATGATATCGACCTGGGTTTCCCCATCGATTTATGCTCCAAGGACTTTCATCTCATTCAAAAGAGCCATCATTTTGAGGATATAATCCCTTACGTGTGCCTCCTCAGTCATGGGGGTCATCATCAAGTTTCTCATAGCCTCTTGCCTAGCAGCCCGATTCTGGTGTCCGAAGAGTTCCTTGAGATTGTGCATTATGTCATAAGCGGTAGGCATGACCTGATGTTGATGTTGCAACACATTTGACATAGAAGCTAAAATGTAACACCACGCCATCTCATTTGCCCTGACCCATTTCTTATGATACTCAATCTCCTCTTCACTAGAATCTCTATTAGGCAGGCTTGGACAGATCTCAAAAAGTACGAACATGAAATCTTCAGAAGTTAAGACAATGTCCAAGTTTCATTTCCAATCAATGTAATTGCGACCAGTAAGTTTGTTTTCTTTCAATATAATAGCAAGAGTATTGAAAGCCATTTGAAATCCTAAGAATCACAAAATATTTGGTCAAAACTTTAGAATTTAAAACAATATTAATTCCTCAAACTATATCATTTAAATTCACTAACACCTCAAAACATCGTGAATTTTGTATGCCACGATAGTGTGGACGTATACAAATTCAAACATTTGTAAGAGGGGGTTTTACCCTTTAATTTTATTATCTTGTCAACCTAACTTTATGACAAATAAAATTAATAGTTGATTTTTCTTCAGTCACACAAATAATAGTAGTGATGCCGATGGGGAGGATACTATTAAATGCACCTAAGTGTATACCATTACTTGATACTTAGTCCATTAAATAGGATTGTGCCCCTTCAATGGAGAAGCTCACACAAACTTAAATAATTTCCTATAATCATCCATAAAGGGAGTTTGATCTAGTGATCCGCAAACAAACTCATCCGATGTGGAGGAAGGCACTCAAAGCCAACGCGCAAGTTTGAATGCATCACTTACAAACTAGTAATGGAGACCATGGAATTTAAATAATTCCTCTCCCACTTAGTTATTTAAAACGAGGAATTTTAACATGCATACACACACAACACATATAAACAGCATAAAAGGCAATAAATATGAAAAATAATTTTCCAACTATTATGGCCTTATCCATAGCTGTCCTCCGTGTGCCACCAACACTAGCTGCCGCCAACGGGTCATGTCGTTGTGTCTATCTTGCTTCCTTTTCCGCTGTGCCTCTTGTCCTTAAATAGCACCACGCCTCGCAAGGATACGATCCGCGACAAAAATAAAATTTTACATTTATCAATCCTATATTGCACAAGGGAATGTACATGTAATCTTGATCGAATAGAATATAAAATCCTAAACAAATACAACTCCTGCAATATTTAATAATTACAATCATGCACACACATAAAATACCCTCGACATACCAGAGGGTCCAAATCACACACAAACACAATAGGGTCATAATAGTTGGAACTAGGATACCTGTAACCACATAGTTAATCTATTTGCACATCCTACTATTATCCTGCCTAAATTTATGTATGAAAAGTGTATAATTTAACTGAAAACCAAACACACAGAGGCAGAAAACTAGCTCTGATACCAATTGTTGGCGCTACTCGGAATCCCGTTCTGTTTCCCATATACAAAAATTTGTACAAGCACAGAACTTTTTGTAGCAACCCATGCGCTTTTCAGAAGTTAAACTTGGATTGCAAATGAAACTTACCATTATTAATCCAAGTTCAACCCATGTGTTCATTAGAAGTTAAACCATATTACAGAAGTTGATTAAATATCTATTTCAAGGATTGACTTTTAGGTCGTTGGCGAGGCACTCGACCTTCTTGGGTATGGGATCATCCACCACTTCCTATTCAAAGCCTTTCAAAGAAATTGAATATTTAAACTCCTTACAGTAAACCCTAGGTTAAACTACAGAGACCTCAATCAAAGCACAAGATCGCTAGCCTCTTGTGTTGGTACTTCAAGATCCATATAAAAGAAATATAAACTAGTACACAGCGAAAACAATTAACTAGTTATACCTTTCTTTGTATCTTAAAGACCTCTTGATCTTCTGCTGTATTCCTCTCCTCCTCTTGGACGTCGTGTGGGCGACGATCTACCAAGACGCAAAAACCACCCAAGTCCCTCTTTCTTCCAAGACTTTCGGCCACCAAGGGATCAAAGCTAGGAACACCACCTCTTGTTCTTCTTTCTTCCTTGCAACCCTCCGGCCACAAGATGGTTGAAGCCTATTGATGCCGCCAGCCTTAGGTGAGAAAGCAAGGGGAGAATAAGAATATGAGGGGGCCGACCACAAGGAGAATAGAAGAGGAATAGAAATTGTGTAGATGATTATTTTCTCTAAGGCACCATCTATCCTCTTTTATAATTCTTGGTAATGGTTAAAAAGGAAAGATTTTAACAACAATTAAAATCTCTCTTTTAAATTTCCTATTGTGGATGACTACAAAAGGAAAGTTTTAAAATTAAAAATCTCTCTTTTAAACATTGTAGATGGCTAAAAAAAGGAAAGATTTTTAAAATTAAAACCTCTCTTTTAAATCATGGTTACAAAAAAAGGAAAGTTTTAACAAAAATAAAATCTCTCTTTTAAACCATTGTAGATGGCTACAAAAGGAATGATTTTTTAAATTTAAAACTCTCTTTTAAAACCATGTGGATGACTTCAAAAAAGGAAAATTTTTAAAATTTAAAATCTCTCTTTTAAAACATTGTAGATGGCTACAAAAAGAAAGATATAAAAAAATTAAAAACTCACTTTTAAACCCATCTTGGCCAGCCCCTTGCTTGGGCACCAAGCAAGGGGTGGCCGACCCCTTGCTTGGGCACCAAGCAAGGATGTGGTTGACCATAAGGATGACTTGGGTGGATGCGAAGCTTTATATATAGAGGCTACAACAGGGACCTAGAGGAGGAATTGGTTTTGGTCTCCTGATGAGCTTGAGCTTCCTGTGTTCGACCCGAACACCCAACTCAAGTTCATCAATAATAACTCATACTACTAAAGAGTTATTTTTGAACTACCGCACCAATCCCATATTACATTATGGACTCCTTCTTATCATGAGTGCGTTAATCTCCCTGTGTTTAAGATATCGAATGTCCATTAATTAAATGAGTTACTGACAACTCACTTAATTAACATCTAGCTCCAAGAGTAGTACCACTCAACTTCATTGTCATGTCGGAACTAAGTCCACCTGCAGGGTTTACAGACAATCCTTATGAGCTCCTCAAGGTGACATCATTATCCTAATAAATAGGACATAGTTTCCTTCTATAATCAACAACACACTATATAAATAATATTATTTCCCAACTTATCGGGCCTATTGATTTAACGAATAAATCTTACCATTTGATAAATTAAAGAAATAAATACTAAGTACATGGGTTTGTTATTATATCGGGATTAAGAGTACACACATCTATAATAACAGAGGTTTTATTCTTTTATACAGTCAGTATAAATGGAACAACCTCAAATGGTCCTACTCTATGCACACATAGTGTACTAGTGTAATTTTATAGTCAAGATAAACTAGTACCAAAATACACTACAACCATTCCAATGGTTTATCCCAATCCATCTTGGTTGTGAGCTTCTATTTATAACCTATAAGGAACTGATAACATGATCTTTTGTGTGACACCACACACTATGTTATCTACAATATAAATTAAATGGACAATTGCATTTAACTAAATGCAGACATTTGACCAATGTGATTCTCATTTCAAAATAAATATTTATACAAAAAGCTAGGCTTTTGGTATACATTCTAACACTCACACATCCTCCTACATTCTGCTCTCGACCAGGGCGACACGACCGTGTGGAGGTCACACGTTCATGTTCTGCTTTGTCTTTGGATGACCTACACGGCCGTGTGTCTCACATGACCTAGCCATTTTTGCTCTCTGGAGATGTTGCACAGTCATGTGGGTGACAAGACCAACCTATGCTTGCTCTCTAGAGATATTGCACAATCATGTGGATCCACACGTCCATGCCTTTCTCCCCCTCTGGTGAAGCTACATGGGTTGTGTGCACCACACGACTAGGGTCATTTTCTCCATGCTTCTTTAACATGACCGTGTGGATCACATGGCCAGTGCTATTTGCCTTTGGTTGTTATCTGGATTGACAACAAACATCGCTTTCTCTCCATATTTGACTCCTATTAACAAAAAATGCACAAAGAGCAGATATCTGAATAGAGAGAATAATTATGCTGAAAGTAAGACAAGGAGTATAAAAGTGCATAGACAAAGCATGCGTAAAGTATATGAATGTGCATCAAAATATGCATAATCAGTGTATATAATCTACACACATCATACCCCCAGACTTAAACCTTTGTTTGTCCTCAAGCTAAATGCCGCAATCTAAACTCATGTTCTCTATAATGCGTCATAATCCCTAATGTACTTTTTTAACTCTATCTACGAGTTTCATTGATGAGCATGATTATGGAAGTAACTCAAGTATGGCCTAAGCATGTGTTGCTTATGCATAGTGCAATAAGTGACCCAAACTCTTCAAATTTAAATTCTTGTCCTTGTCAAGTCGTCATCCAATTAAGTTCCTAATATTCCCGGTGATAGGCACTTATCTGCTACATACTTGGTTCATATTCCTCAATCTACCCAAGGTCTCAAAGGCGTGCTTGATATCAAGAGAAACATATCAGTCATTTTCCCAGTAACCTAATTCGGTCACAAAGGGGTAACTTGTTAGTATCTACTCACGATAACTGTTTTTTATATCCCTTATTTTTTTAATTTTTTTTATATGTGATTATAAGATGCAATACTTGAACACAAATGCATATAAATGCAAATATTGGGATATTTAATTTTTCCAAATGAGCTTACATGATTTGAGCATCATCCAGTAACCAAAATATAGTTTAAGAAATCACCATGGGGACTATTTACTAAACAAATAAGATGAATCATGACTATTTAAATGATATCAACCATTCAAGCTCAAGTGAGAATAAGATCCTTAAGGTTAAGACAAAACTTTAGTTTGTTTTCATTCAATACTTAGCTCATATCATGCTAATTGAGATAGGAAAAAGAGGTGCACTAAACATACTAGCATTATATCCACAACATCATGAATCAAGATATAAATGTGCAAATAATTTTACTTTTAGACAAGTTAGCAGCAGTGAGGAATGATGTTCTGAATATGCCACAGTGTTTCAAAAGACAGTCAAGTGACAGTCAAAACCAAGTCTAGTAAATAAAACAAAGAAAGATGCAGGACATAAGTAAAAACTGAAAGCAAGCAAAGAAAACAAAATGCAAAACAAAATGCAGAACAAACAAAAATGTAAAAGAAAATGTAGAAAATTCATAAAATTTAGTGGGTGTTTAGTTTGCATTTTTCATGTTGTTCTCTATTTTCATTTTCTGAGAAAATAGAAAACACATTTGGTTTGCATTTTTCACGTTCATTTTCAAGAAAAAGAGAGAGCATTTTCTAAGAAAATGAAAAATGTGAAAAAGTCATTTTCTGAAAAAATGAGAAAATATAATTTTCTAGAAAATAAAATGAAAATGCAAACAAACCAGACGCACCCTTAGGTTGCAAACACCCCTCCAGACTTAAACTTTTTATTGTCCCAATGAAATCAATATGGTGGGAGGGGAAATGGAGGTCTGCATGGTCAGCAAGAAGGAAAACTAGAAAAGCCCGGAGACTGACTCAGGATCCTATGATATTTGTAGAGAGCATCAACTTGTTGACTAGTAATGCTCATGTCCTCTATGAATTCTCTCATTCTAGCTAATCAATGTCATATCCTGGAAAAATTCGGCCACCTGACCTTGGAAATTTCTCATGAACTGAAAGTGATCAGCTAGGAAATTTCTTAAGAAGAAGAGAAAGGAGGTTTTGTTTCCTAGTTTTCCTTGAAGCTTGGTTGGTGGCCGAGAGTTATAATCTCTTGGAGAAGGTTGCTTGGCCGAATCATGGAAGAAGGAAGAAGAAGGGCTTGGGTGGTTCTCATCTCGATAGATCGTCGCCTACACGACGTCCGGGATAAGAATAGGAATACGGTAGAAGATCAAGAGGTTGTTGCTTACAAAGAAAGGTATAACTAGTAATTATTTTCCGCATCATACTAGTTTTTCTTTGTATGAATTCCAAACACAAGAGGCATATAATTCTAGGTTTCGAATTTGTGATTCAAGTTTGTGTTTTTTTTTTATTTTTTGAATTTGTGATTCGATTGTTCCTTTTGGTTAAACCTAGGGTTATATAAGGAAATTTAATATTAGATTTCATTGAAAGGTTTTGTCTAGGAAGTGGTGGATGCTCCCATACCCAAGAAGGCCTAGTGTCTCGCCATGTTTAACCTGGAAGCCAATTTCTGAAATTAATATTTAATTTAATTTATAACATGGGTGGATTTGGATTAATAATGTTAAGTATCGTTTGCGATCCAAGTCTAAACCACTAAGAACAAATACGTTAAATTTGGAATCAATAATGTTAAGTTCCGTTTGCGATTTCGAATTTAATTTCTAAATAATACAATAGGTTATTAGGAAAGGTTCAACACTTGTACAAAATTTTTGTACAGTGGAACCGGTACGATATTCCTAGGATAAACTAATAATTGGTATCAGAGCTAGGGTTTGCCTTTGTGTGTTTTGGTTTTTAGTTTAATTATGCACATGTCATATATAATTTAGGTAGGATAATAGTAGGATGTGCTAACTCTGTGGTTGCAGACTCCAACAATTATGGCTTATAGATATTGTGTGTGATTGGACCCTTAGATATGTCAAGGGCATTTTATGTGTGTGCATGATTGTATGTATTAAATACAGCAGGAGTTGTATTAGTTTTAGGATTTTACACTTTTTTTTCGATCTATATTACATGTACATTCCTTTATGAAATATAGGATCGATAAATGTAAAATTCTATTTTTGTCGTGGATCATATCCTTGCAAGGCATGGTATTTTTTGAGGACCAGAGACACAGCGGAAAAGGAATCAAGATGGATGCGGCAACTGGACCCGATTATGGTGGCTAAAGATGGCAGCAGCTAGGGTTGACATCACACGGAGGACAGTGATGGAAGAGCCTCAATAGTTGGAAAATTAATTTCCATATTTATTGCTTTTATTTACTGTGATGTGTGTGATGTGTACTTGAATAGTTAAAATTCCTCACCTTAAATAACTAAGTGGGAGAGGGATTAGTAAATAAATTCCACGGTCTCCATTACTGGTTTGTAAGTGATGCGACAAAACTTGCGTGTTGGCTCTGAGTGCCTCCCTCCCCATCAGATGAGTTTGTTTGCAGATCACTAGATTAAACTTTCATTTTGGATGATTATAGGAAATTAATTAGGAGTGTGTGATCTTCCCCATCAGAAGGGGCACAATCTTATTTAATGGACTAAGTATCAAGTAATGGTATACACTTAAGCACATTTAATAGTATCCTCCCCATCGGAGTCACTGCTATTATTTGTGTGATCGAAGGAAAACCAACTATTAATTTGTCATAAAGATAGGTTGACAAGATAATAAAATTAAAACCCACTCTTACAAATGTTTGAATTTGTATATGTCCACACTATCGTGGCATACAAAATTCACGGTGTTTGAGGTAATTTTATTTGTCAGGTTGATAAGATAATAAAATTAATGGGTAAAACTCTACGCTTACAAATGTTTGGATTTGCATACATCCACACTATCGTGTCATACAAAATTCACGGTGTTTGAGGTAATTTTATTTGTCATAAAGATAGGTTGACAAGGTTATTAATGGGTAAACCCCTCCTCTTACAAATGTTTGAATTTGTATATGTCCACACTATCGTGGCATACAAAATTCACGGTGTTTGAGGTGTTGGTGAATTTAAATGATATTGTTTTGAGGAATCAATATTATTTTAAATTCAAAGTTTTGACCAAATATTTGATCAAAGACAGACCAACTATTAATTTTATTTGTCATAAAGTTAGGTTGATGAGATAATAAAATTAATGGATTAAATCTCCTCTTAAAGATTGAATTTGTATACGTCCATACTAACGTGGCATACAAAATTCACGGAGATTTTGAGGTGTTGATTTTGACCAAATATTTTTGTGATTCTTAGGATTTCAAATGTTAGTCAATCCCCTAGCTGTTATACTATAGAATAAACTTAGTAGTCCCAATTATTATTGAAAACAAAACTTGGACTCTAAAGTGGACTATCCTCTCAAAAATGAGAAAAATAAAAGTGTATTTTAATTATTCATTAGTTGTTGAAACATGTTTAGTGGTGTTATCTACCGGTACCTGGTGTGTAGATACGAGGAGTCACTGATCATGTCTGCAATTCATTGCAGGGTTCCAGAAAACCCGACAACTATATGAAAGGGAAAACACTGTCTACATGGGCACTACTGCAAAAGTAGCAGTTGTTGCAGTGGGAGATGTTTATCCTCTGATAGGAATAAAATATAGATTTTGAGAAATTGTCTTTATGTACCAAGTTTAGAAAGAACTTGATTTTGATTTCTAAACTATCAAAGAACTTGATATTCTATCTCTTTTGATAACAAAGTTGTTATCAAGAATAGGAAAGTTATCTGTTCTGGTACGTTAGTTAACAATTTATAATCCAATAATTCCCACGATGCAATAAATGGAAATTAATAACACATCTTCTAACTCTAATAAGAGAAAGCAACCTTCGGAAATGAATCAATCATATCTTTGACATCTAAGGCTAGGTCATATTGACTTGAGTAGAATTCAAAGGATAATAGCCAATGAACTTTTGGGTTCATTGGTGGTGGAAAACTTTCCAACCTACGAGTCTTACTTGGAAGGAAAAATAACCAAGTGGCTTTTTAAGTCTAAGGGGTATAGAGCTAAAGAAGTGTTGGAATTGGTTCATTCTGATTTGTGTGGACCTATGACTATCCAAGCAAGAGGTGGTTTCAAATATTTCATCTCTTTTATAGACGACTATTCGAGATACGGATATATTTACTTGATGCACCGTAAGTCTAAGTGCTTTATAATTTTAAAGAGTACAAGGCTGATGTCGAGAAACGTCAAGGTAAAAGTATCAAGACACTACGGTGAGATCATAGTGGCGAGTACCTCTTAGGAGAATTTAGGAGCCACTTATCAGAAGTCGGGATTCAATCCCAACTGACTGTACCTGGTACACCCCAACAGAATGGTATAGTAAAACGAAGGAATAGGACTCTTATGGAAATAGTTAGATCAATGATGAGTTATTCAGAATTACCAAATTCATTTTGAGGATATACTCTAGAAACGGAAGTGAACATAGTACCTTCTAAAGTTAGAATCCTCTACTCTCATAGAATTGTAGAATAGGCGTAAGCCTAGTCTAAAGAATATTCAGATTTGGGGTAGTCCAACACATATGCTGAAGGGAGACACTGATAAGTTGGAATTTAGAATAGGAGTTCACTTGTTTGTGGGTTATTCTAGAGAAACGAAAAGAGGTTTATAGTCCTAAAAATCAGAAGGTCATGGTTAGCACCAATGTCCAATTTTTAGAAGAGGATTATGTAATGAACCACAAGCCCATAAGTAAATTTGTTCTTAAGGAAATTAGAGAAGACATGTTTAAACTAGTACCAACAGTATAAGATGAAATATCACAAGAAAATGTAACACGTATCACAAATGATACACAACCACAGACAGTGCCTCGTCGTAGTGGGATGGTTGTGAGGCAACCTGAAAGATTCATGTTTTTGGAAGAGTCGTCGTACTTGATCCCAGGTAAACATGAACCTGATCCCCGAACATATGACGAAGCACTCCAAGATAAGGATGCAGCATCTTGGCAAAGGGCAATGAATACAGAATTAGAATATATGTATTCTAATAAAGTCTGGGAGCTTAAAAATCACCAAATAGTGTAAAAGCCATTAGGTCTACAATAGAGGGACAGACGGGAATGTGGAAACTTTTAAAGCAAGACTTGTTGAAAAAGGGAAACCTTTTACCGGTAGCCATGCTTAAGTCTATCTGTATTCTTGTATCTATTGTTGCTCATATTGATTATGAGATTTGACAAGTTGATGTCAAGACAGCTTTCCTTAATGGAAGTCTTGAAGAAAGCATCCATATAAAGCAACCAGAGGGGTCCATTACAAAGGGCAAAGAGTGTCTGTATGTAAGCTCAATCACTCTATTTATGGACTAAAGAAAAGCTTCAAGGTCTTGGAACATCCGGTTTAATGAAGTAATCCAGACCTATGGATTTATTCAGTAACTGGATGAGTCTTGTGTATATAAGAAGTGTGATGGAAACGTGGTGGTATTTCTTGTACTATATGTAGATGACATTTTTGGTAGTTGGAAATAATATCAAAGTGTTGTCAGAAGTAAGGGTATAGTTGCCCAAGAAAACTCAATATAAAGGACTTAGGAGAATGCACACATATTCTCACGATCAAAGTAATAAGGGATCACAAGAAAAGAATGCTGTGCTTATCCCGAGCTTCATATATCGATATAATCCTAGCCTGTTTTAGCATGCAAGACTCCAAGAAAGGTTTTCTACCTTTTAGATGTGGAGTAGCTTTATCTAAAGAGATGTCTCTGAAGACATCAAAAGAGATAGAAGAAATGAAGGCAGTTCCTTATGCTTCAACTATAGGAAGCCTAATGTATGCTATGCATGAGACTAGATATCTGTTTTGCCATGAGCATGGTTAGCAGATATCAAAGTAACCCAGGACTGGGATACTAGACAGCCGTAAAGCATATATTAAAGTATCTTAGAAGGACTAGAGATTATATGCTGGTTTACTAAGCAGATGATTTGATCCCTTAGGGTTACACGGATTCTGACTTCCAATCAGAAAAGGACAATAGTAAGTCGACCTCGGGGTTTTGTGTTTACTTTAGGAGGTGAAGTTATAACTATGGAGGAGTGTTAAGCATAGATGCTTTTCCGGACTCCACCATAGAAGCTGAGTATGTGACAACCTCTGAGGCAGCCATAGAAGTTATATGGCTCAGAAACTTCATGATGGACTTAGACATGATTTCTGGTTTGTCCAAAAATTATTACAATTTTTGTAATAATAGTGGTGCAGTAGCAAACTCAAAGAAACCATAAGTCCATAAGGCAAGTAAACACAATAGAGCACAAGTACCACCCAATATGAGACATCGTATAACGAGGAGAAGTTGTTGCCGCCTAGATTGCATTAGATGATAACTTAAGAGATCCTTTCACTAATGTCCTTAAGGCAAGAGCTTTGGATGGGCATGTTGAAGGGTTGGGAATTAGATGTATGACAGAGTATATGACAACATAGTCTTTTAGTATAAGTGGGATTGTTAGAGTGTATACTAAAAGCCTAGTTTTTGTAAACATTTATTTTAAAATAAAGAATCACATTGGTAAAAAATGTCTACATTTATATGCTAAGTGTAGTTGTTCAATTAATTTATATTGTAGATAACATGGTGCGTGGTGTCACACATAGAAGATCATATTGTCGGTTCTTTATAAATTATAAATAGTAGCTCATGACTAAGATGGATAGGAACAAACCATTGGAATAGTCGTAGTGTAATTTGGTATCAGTTTATCTTAACTATAAAATTACACTAGTATACTTTGAGTATATTAAGCAGGACTATTTAAGGTAAGTTTTTTAGTATTGACTTAATAAAAGAACAAGACCTTAGTTATTATGGATGTAACGCCCCGCCTCCTACTGGCTAGGCTGCGAGGCCGGGGGTTACATTATGCTGAACTGAACTATAAGGTACGGAAAACTGTACTTATTAAAAGTTTACTCTGCTAATGACTATCACAGTTTGTAAGATTAGGTTCAAAGACCTTTTCGTTTATGTACATATGCTAAAGAAGGGAATTTGACTTTCTAAATAGTCGAAAACTGAAAGTTGGCCACTTCTAGCTAAATTCATATACTCCAATCGATCGGCTGATCGATTGGAATTGTCTGATCGATTCACTGATCGATTCAGCGTGCTACTGTGCACGGAAGAATTTCTGAATCGATCGGCTAATCGATCCAGGATGACGAATCGGTCCAATGATCGATTCAGAAGCTCTCTGTTCGCGGAAGCAAATTTCCCGATCGATCGGCTGATCGACCCATGGCCGATCGATCAGCTGATCGATTCATTCGCTTTCTGTTGCGACAGATCGCTTCTCGATCGATCGGCTGATCGATCCCATAGTGTTCTGTACGCGTGGACTTCCTCCAATCGATCGGCTGATCGATTGAGGACTGCTCAATCGATCAACTGATCGATTGGGTTTCTGATTTCTACAGAAATCTCACCCGGGCTTGTACAGGAACTTTCAGAAATAAACTAAGAGCATAATATCACTACTAGGCGTATCATTACACATGATTAGCTATCTAAGATCATGAACACTAACAATCTAAGTATAACTTAGTGCATACCTTCATAATTCAAGACACTTAACATCCTAGATGTAGAAAAGTAACAACATAAAGAAAATGCTAAGTCTTAAGGTGGGCTAGTTCCCAAAAATCTTCATTCCAAGTTCCTCTTTCACACACATCTGGTAGCATTGTCCTCCAGCCTCCGCTAATCCGTCTTTCCTTTACCTTTATCTGCAGTATAAGGAAAATGCAACTATAAGCTTGGGAGCTTAGTAAGAAACCATCTACCTCACAAAAACATGAATTCGAGAAATCATGCTTTTTAAAAGATGCTATGCTGATATGCAAGCTGAGAATCATTCTAGAAATACTAGAACATGGTACGTGAGCGTATAAATCATGGCAATCAAGAACTAAACATAAAGCTATCTGCTATATCTATAAAAAACTGAACTGAGGCTAAGCTGAATTCATTTATCTGTCTTGTGAAGTTTGAAAACTATTTTCATAAATAATTAAAAATACTAATCATGCTGCTGATGGGCCTGACAACTGTACTTGCTATGCGCGCATCCCTAACTAGACCCGGGGTTGCAAAACCCGAATTTAGTAGAATTTCCTAGGTTATCTAAACCTAGGGACGACTGTGGGAGCCCAACCCAAGGACATCTGAGAGTCTAGTACAGAGCCTCTGATAAAGTAGAATACTGTTTATAAACTGATTTATCTTAACTTGCTTTTACTAGGTTATCAGAACCTAGAACTAGGTTATCTGAACCTAGAACTAGGTTATCTGAACCTAGAACTAGGTTATCTAAACCTAGAGGTGACTGTGGGAGCCCACCCATTAGACTGTAGTCCTATATAAGCTAAAGCAAGGCTAAGTATACTATTTAAATGCATCTACAGCATTTAACTAAACTATTAAAATGCCTACTGTGGCATTTAGCTGTGTTAACCATTTCATCGAGCACTTAGTGTGCACTAATTCACACCCTACGTACCAATGGATTTGCATATGACAAAACAAAAGCTTAGAAACATACAAATAGCTACTTATACTGCAGGTGAGGGGTTACTCACTTCCTGCGCTAAGTTTTCTTACGATCTGATCGCTTGGTTTCCTGAGAAGACGATCCTTTCGACGATCCTCTTATGTCTATGTGTTCTTCTCGCGGAGAGGAGCGTTCTTATATCCGAGATGTTGCCGGAAGGTACCCCTACGACCCTAGAAAGGGATCCCTAGGTCTTCTTGGCTTGGCGCTGAGAGGTGAGGGAGAAGAGAGGGTCAGCGTGAGGGTTGAGGGAGAGGAAAAGTTTCCGATCCAAAATAATAATTATCAACTTAATTTCCCTATTTATATTAAGTGATTAATTCACCCTAACTAAACTTTAAATATAATTGTTCCCCTCTTCTTTCAGTACACCCCTGCTGGGGCCCCTTGGTTACTAGAGTCATCCATAAGGCCTAGGGTTCGCTAGGTCTCGGGTTCAATTCTCGCTTAGGCTATTTTATGTTTTTATCTAATTTTGCTACTTCTGCTACTCCAAAAATTCCATAAAAATATTTTAAAATTGTAGAAAAATCATAGAATATTTCTAAAATTACTTTGAGAATTTTTGGGCGTTACAATCCCCCATACCTTATAAAAAGTTCATCCTCGAACTTAGAATAACTCTGGGTACTTCTGTCTTATACTAGCTTCTGTCTCCCAAGTTGCCTCTTCTGTTGTGTGATTCTGCCTTTAACTTTTACTAATGGTACCTCCTTGTTCCGCAGCTGTGACTGTACACACTCCCAGAAGTGTGATGTGAATCTACTGTCTCTGTCTGAAATAATAGTTCGTGGGACTCCATGTAGTCTGACAATCTCCTTAAGATACAACTGGGCTAGCTGCTCCATGGAGTAGGATATCCTAATAGCTAAGAAGTGGGCTGATTTAGTCAATCTGTAGACTATTACCCAGATGGCATCAAAGCCTTTTGTGGTTCTGGGTAATCCCACTATGAAATCCATGGAAATATCCTCCCACTTCTATTCTGGGATCTGAATAGGCTGCAGAACTCCTCCTAGTCTTTGGTGTTCTGCCTTGACCCTCTGACATGTTAGACAGGTACTGACATATCTAGCGACGTCTCTTTTCATCCCAGGCCACCAAAAGCGTTTCTTTAGGTCCTGGTATATCTTGGTGGAACCAGGATGCATCGCATAAGGAGTCCTGTGAGCCTCATCTAGAATCTTTCTCCGTAGTTCCTCCTGATTTGGAACGTATAGTCTGTCACCAAAATATAGTACCCCACTATCAGATACTCTGAACTCTTCACTTCCTGATTCTGCTAACCCTTGCTTGATTTTCTGAATTCCAGGGTCCTGATCCTGAGCAGTCTGAATGTCACTAAGTAGGGTAGATGCTAATGTCATTGCAGAGAGTGGTCCGACTATAAGTTCGAGACTGAAATCTGTATTCTCCTTTTGTAGGGGCGGTGACATGGCTGCTAGAGATAGTAAGGTAGCACTGGATTTCCTGCTTAAGGGCGTCTGCCACCTTATTGGCCTTTCCTTGATGGTAGAGGATGTCTATGTCATAATCTTTGACCAGCTCGAGCCATCTACGTTGTCGCATATTCAGATCCTTCTGGGTGAAGAAGTACTTCAGACTCTGATGATCTATATACACTCTACACTGAGCTTCATACAGGTAATGTCTCCAAATTTTGAGGGCGAACACGACTGCTACAAGCTCAAGGTCATGAGTAGGGTAGTTCCTCTCATAGTCCTTGAGTTGTCTGGAGGCATAGGCGATCACCTTATCTTCTTGCATCAGTACTGCTCCTAGTCCCAATTTAGAGGCGCCACTGTAAATATCAAAGCTGTCTGTGTTTTCTGGTAGAGTCAGAATGGGAGCACTGGTCAATCTTCTTTTTAGCTCTATGAAGCTGTTCTCGCAGTCCTCTGTCCACTGAAATTTTCTGTTCTTCCTTGTGAGAGCTGTCAGTGGGGAGGCTATCCTGGAGAAATCCTCTATAAATTTTCTGTAATAGCCTGCTAGTCCCAAAAAGCTTCTGATTTCACTGGCGTTCTTAGGTCTCTTCCAGTTACTCATAGCCTCTATCTTACTGGGGTCTACCATGATACCATCCTTGGAGATGATGTGATCCAGAAAGGATACCTGATCGAGCCAGAATTCACATTTCGTGAACTTGGCGTACAGCTGGTTCTGCTGAAGGGTTTGCAGTACTATCTTCAGGTGCTCTGCATGTTCTTCCTGAGTTCCAGAATAGATAAGGATGTCATCAATGAATACGATAACAAACTTATCTAAGTATTCTCTGAATACCCTATTCATGAGGTCCATGAAAGTAGCTGGAGCATTTGTCACGCCAAAGGGCATGACGACGAACTCATAATGTCCGTATCTGGTCCTGAAAGCCGTCTTGGGTATATCACTTTCTTTAACTCTAACCTGGTGATATCCCGATCTGAGGTCTATTTTAGAGAACACTGCTGCTCCCTTTAACTGATCAAACAGGTCATCTATCCTGGGAAGAGGATACTTGTTCTTAATCGTGACTTGGTTTAGTGCTCGGTAGTCTATACACAAGCGCATGCTCCCGTCCTTCTTCTTCACGAACAATACCGGCGCTCCACATGGTGAGTGACTAGAGCGTATGAAGCCCTTGTTAAGCAGCTCCTGTAGTTGCTCCTAGAGTTCCTTCAGTTCTGCTGGAGCCATGCGGTAGGGTGCTTTGGAGATGGGATGAGCTCTATCTCAAATTCAATCTCCCTGTCTGGTGTTAGACCTGGTAACTCCTCAGGGAAGACTGCTGGGTAGTCACATACAACTCGGACCTCCTCTAGCTTTTGGTCCTTGTTCTGACTAGTACTGACTACATGTGCTAGGAATCCCATACACCCTGAATCCAGTAGTTTCTGTGCTTTCAAAGCTGAGAGAAACTTCTTGGCTTTTCTCTTTGGTTCTCCGATATACCCAAACTGCACTCCCGTTTCGGGTTGGAATAGAACTCTCTGTTTACGACACTCTATGGAGGCACCGTACTTGATTAGAAAGTCCATTCCCAAAATGACATCGTAATCCGCCATATCTAACACTATCATATCACTAAAAAGCTCTCTGTCTGCTATAATGACTGGCACTGCTCGGAGCCAGTGCGTGGATGCCATGATCTCTCCTGAAGGCAATGTTGTCAAAAACTGACCACTAAGTGCATTTAGAGTTATTGCTAACTTTTCGACAAATGCCCTGGATATATAAGAATGGGTTGCCCCAGTATCGAACAAGACAGTTGTACTTTGCTGTAAAATACTAATCTGACCTGTAACAACTGTCAAGGTATTCGCTACATCCTCCCTGGTGAGTGAGTAGATCCTCGCATTCGTTGTGGCTGAGGGGGCTTCTAGTCTGCCTTGGCTGATGTGTGGACCATCTATAGCAGTCTGCATCCAGTGTAGCTGTGTTGGTTTATCTCCATACTGAATCGGCTATGGTGGAGGATTGCTGGTTTTGTTCGGGCATTGCTTAGCCATATGCCCTTCCTGGCCACATTCGAAATATCCTCGTGTGCCCTTGCGACAAACTCCGGGGTGGAATTTCCCACAAGTGGAACATTTGGGATAACTAGGCTGTTTACTAGCTGGTCCTCCTTTTGGGTAGCTCCCTGGCTTACGTTTATGGCTGGGGTTCCCTTTCCAGTTAGAGTTGTGGCCCTGGTGTTTCTGAGTACCTAAGCCTCCTTAGCCTTTAGGCTCTGAAAAGGCTTGCTTCTGCTGCTTGATGCTGTTCTGGTAATGTTCGGTGGTCAGAGCACTGCTTACTAGTTCTTCTGTAGTTTGTGGCCTATGAACGCCGCTGGCCACGTTCATTGTTATCTCCGGCCTTAGCATTTTGAGCATCAACCGGACTCGTTCTCTTTCAGTGCTGACTAGTTCAGGGCATAAACGAGCCAGTCTGTTGAATTTCTTCACGGCTTCCTCAACTGTAAGGTTGCCCTGACGAAATTCAGTGAACTCGTCGTAGTGGCGGTTTGTGACCCGCATGTGGAAGAACTCTTCAAAGAATTCTCTCTCGAAGTCAGCCCATGTCATCTGGTTCACTGGGTGCTTCGCTTTAATTCTCTCCCACCACATACGTGCATCTCCTGTCAGGCAGAATGAGGCGCATTTCACCTTTTCAAACTCTGGCCAGTCCAGAAGCTCCATCGTACTCTCCAGTGTTTTGAACCAGGCTTGAGCATCCCATGGTTCACTAGTGCCTAAGAAATTCTCTGGCTTGATTTTCTGCCACTAGATCAGATAGGCTTCTCTTCTCGCCCCTGCTGCTGGGGCTACTGGTGCTGTAGGCTGGACTAGTGGAACCGCTATAACTGCTGGGGTTGACATGTTAGGTTCCGGAGTGACAGTGGGAGTGTTCTGCTGAGTAGCCCTTAAGGTGGCTATCTCCTGTTGTTGTTCAGCTAGCTACTTCTGTAACTGAGCCACTACCGCTGTAAGGTCTGGGGGAGGCACTGAGTTGCCTGCCTCATGCTGGGGCTCAGTAGCTGGTGTCTTTCTAGCTGGGCGTCCTCATACCATTTTCTAGAGATATAGAGGACATACATAACTAATACAATCATGTTTATATAATTACTACTATCATGTTAGGTGCTATCGTATATGAACATGCTACAGTTATCTATAAACATGAAAGCAACATGAAAGCAAAAACATAATTAAAGTGAGAGGTATTCTTACTTGGAAGCTGCAGGTTCAATGCTGATGTGTGTGTGAAGGAAGTATGGAACCTGGCTCTGATACCACTCTGTAACGCCCCGCCTCCTACTGGCTAGGCTGGGAGGCCGGGGGTTACATTATGCTGAACTGAACTATAAGGTGCGGAAAACTGTACTTATTAAAATCTTACTCTGTTAATGACTATCACAGTCTGTAAGATTAGGTTCAAAGACCTTTTCGTTTATGTACATATGCTAAAGAAGGGAATTTGACTTTCTAAATAGTCGAAAACTGAAAGCTGGCCACTTCTAGCTGAATTCATACACTCCAATCGATCGGCTGATCGATTGGAATTGTCTGATCGATCCACTGATCGATTCAGCGTGCTACTGTGCACGGAAGAATTTTTGAATCGATCGGCTGATCGATCCAGGATGACCAATCGGTCCAATGATCGATTCAGAAGCTCTTTGTTCGCGGAAGCAAATTTCTCGATCGATCGGCTGATCGACCCATGACCGATCGATCAACTGATCAATTCATCTGCTTTCTGTTCGCGACAGATCGCTTCCCAATCGATCGGCTGATCGATCCCATAGTGTTCTGTACGCGTGGACTTCCTCCAATCGATCGGCTGATCGATTGAGGACTGCTCAATCGATCAACTGATCGATTGAGTTTCTGATTTCTACAGAAATCTCACCCGGGCTTGTAAAGGAACTTTCAGAAATAAACTAAGAGCATAATATCACTACTAGGCATATCATTACACATGATTAGCTATCTAAGATCATGAACACTAACAATCTAAGTATAACTTAGTGCATACCTTCATAATTCAAGACACTTAACATCCTAAATGCAGAAAAGTAACAACATAAAGAAAATGCTAAGTCTTAAGGTGGGCTAGTTCCCAAAAATCTTCATTCCAAGTTCCTCTTTCACACACATCTGGTAGCATTGTCCTCCAGCCTCCGCTAATCCGTCTTTCCTTTACCTTTATCTGCAGTATAAGGAAAATGCAACTATAAGCTTGGGAGCTTAGTAAGAAACCATCTACCTCACAAAAACATGCATTCGAGAAATCATGCTTTTTAAAAGATGTTATGCTGATATGCAAGCTGAGAATCATGCTAGAAATACTAGAACATGGCACATGAGCATATAAATCATGGCAATCAAGAACTAAACATAAAGCTATCTGCTATATCTATAGAAAACTGAACTGAGGCTAAGCTGAATTCATTTATCTATTTGTGAAGTTTGAAAACTATTTTCATAAATAGATAAAAATACTAATCATGCTGCTGATGGGCCCGGCAACTGTACTTGCTATGCGCGCATCCCTAACTAGACCCAGGGTTGCAAGACCCGAATTTAGTAGGGTTTACTAGGTTATCTAAACCTAGGGACGACTGTGGGAGCCCAACCCAAGGACATCTGAGAGTCTAGTACAGAGCCTCTGATAAAGTAAAATACTGTTTATAAACTGATTTATCTTAACTTGCTTTTACTAGGTTATCTGAACCTAGAACTAGGTTATCTGAACCTAGAGGCGACTGTGGGAGCCCACCCATTGGATCGTAGTCCCATATAAGCTAAAGCAAGGCTAAGTATACTATTTAAATGCATCTACAACATTTAACTAAACTATTAAATTGCCTACTATGGCATTTAGCTGTGCTAACCATTTCATCGAGCACTTGGTGTGCACTAATTCACACCCTACGTACCAATGGATTTGTATATGACAAAACTAAAGCATAGAAACATACAAATAGCTACTTATACTGTAGGTGAGGGGTTACTCACTTCCTGCGCTAAGTTTTCTTACGATCTGATTGCTAGGTTTCCTGAGAAGATGATCCTTTCGATGATCCTCTTATGTCTATGTGTTCTTCTCGCGGAGAGGAGGGTCCTTGTATCCGAGATGTTGCCAGAAGGTACCCCTACGACCCTAGAAAGGGAGCCCTAGGTCTTCTTGGATTGGCGCTGAGAGGTGAGGGAGAAGAGAGGGTCGGCGTGAGGGTTAAGGGAGAGGAAAAGTTTCCGATCCAAAATAATAATTATCCACTTAATTTCCCTATTTATATTAAGTGATTAATTCACCCCAACTAAACTTTAAATATAATTGTTCCCCTCTTCTTTCGGCACACCCCTGCTGGGGCCCCTTGGTTACTAGAGTCATCCATAAGGCATAGGGTTCGCTAGGTCTCGGGTTCAATTCCCGCTTAGGCTATTTTACATTTTTATCTAATTTTGCTACTTCTGCTACTCCAAAAATTCCATAAAAATATTCTAAAATTTCAGAAAAATCATAGAATATTTCTAAAATTACTTTGAGAATTTTTGGGCATTACAATGAAAGTGCGTGCTCTTAATCCTAATATAATAATAACAAGCACATATATTTAGTATTTATTTCTTTGACTTATCAGAGAGTGAGATTTAGCTTGATAAATCAAAAGGCCCAATAAATTGGGAAATGATATTACTTATAGTGTGTGTTGTTGATTATAGAAGGAAACTGTGTCCTAGTAATCTAGGTTGATAATGCCCCCAAGGAGAGCTCATAAGGATTGTCATGTTAAACCCTGCAGGTAGACTTAGTCTGACACGATAATAAGGTTGAGTGGTACTACTCTTGAACTAAGATATTAATTAGAGTTGTCAGTAACTCATTTCATTAGTGGATATTCGACATCTTAAACACAGGGAGACTAACACACTCATAATAAGAAGGAGCCCAAAATATAATTTGGGATTGGTGCGGTAGTTCAATAATAATTCTTTAGTGGTATGAATTATTGTTGATGAAATTAAGTTGGATGTTCGAGGCGAACACGGGAAGCTTAATTTCATCGGGAGACCAAAACCAATTCCTTCTCTCGGTCCCTATCGTAGTCTCTTGTATATAGAGAATTATACCCACCACATACCCACTTCCTACCCACCCTTTGTTAGTTAGAGCCCTAGAGCCAATCATTTGATGATTGTATGGACTCATTGTATCATATTCTTGTATATTAATAAAGGCATTTGTTTGGTTATTATACTTATTTGTATTAGTGCCAAATAGACTAAGTATAATAGCGTCCTTGAGTAGAAGGTTCATACCAATATCAATCGATTAGTTGAATCGATAGTGAGATGATATAGGGAACACTACTCTAAATCATTCCTAGTCGAGTATTAACATTCAGGGACAATGTTAATGCAATAAGACTAGCATGTAGGTCAGCTCGATGACTTGATCTCACAAGTCATGGATATAGAGATATCATGCTGACACATGGGTATACATTGGAGAATGTATACTGAATGACCCGCCATGAGAAAGTATCATGGATCGTTATATGAGTGTCATATACTTTCTCATGTGGCTATTAGTATGACTATTAGTCCTTAGACCTGAAGTCACCATGGATCCCTACATAAGGAGTTATGTACTTTAGTTTCGTCAAACGTCACCCGTAACTGGGTGGACTATAAAGGCGATTACTGGGTATGTAACGAATTATGCAGAGGGATGTGAGTGATGTAGATGGGATCTATCCCTCCCATATGACGGGAGCGACATCGCTATTCTTGATAGAGTGAGACCACGAAGTGCATGGCCATGCCCAAATGAGTCAACATTAGATGTTGAGCTCATTTGATCGAGTGAGTCTACTTGGAGTTCAAGATTTAGATTGATTAGAGGATGATACGGTCTATGCCTCACATTAATCAATCTAGATGTCTAGGATAGAAGGACACTTGTCACATATTGTGAGGAGTCACAATTAGTAGTCACAAGGTGATGTTGGATCTCAACATTCTTGTAACTTGGGTAGCAATGATGTATTGCTAGATGCCGCTCATTGCTTATGTTTCTAAAGGAGTTTAGAAACATTGCCAATGTTACAAGAACCTATTGGGTCACACACAAAGAACAAGTGGATGGAGATTAGGTTCATTTGATGAACCAATTGGATTACGTTCATGTGATGAACCAAATTGGATTAAGAGTAATCCAAATTGGGCTAATTGAGTTAGACTCAAGTTGATTCATGTGTTCAATGAGTCTAATTTGGATTATGACTCATTGAATCAATTTAATTAAATGAATTAGATTCATTATATTAAGTTGGCTTGAATCAAATGGTTAGATTAGATCAACCATGAGAGAGATTTGGTCAAGTTTGACTTGATTTGAGAAGTAAGATCAAAGGTCAATTTTGAATTGACCATTTTCCACCTCATTTGTGAGTTGGCATAAGGTGGACCATTGATGATGCTCCACATCATCATGGTTGCACATGTGTGTGACACCTCATGGAGGTTACAAATCCCCTCTTTAATGACCACATTAAATGGGAAGGGGGTTACACACACATGAAGGAGAGTGAATGCAATTCATTCTCATTCATTCCATCTTCTTCCTCCTTAGTTCTCTCTTGCTTTCTCCTCTCTTTTGGTCGTGGGTTCCATGAAGGGAGAGAAGGTGGTTGAGTTGTATTCCAAGAGAAGAAAGAAAGGGTGAAGGTCACAAAAGAGGAGACTATTTCTTGAGTGTAAGAGTTTCCTTTCTTCTTTCTTTTTCCCTCCATTTAAATCCTATCCGAGAGCTCTAGAAAGTGCTAGCACACTTGGGGCTCTCTTCTCCATCCTTTGAGTGTGAGAGACACTCCTTGTTCGTGTGGATATCACTAGAGAAGTATCTACCTTGATACTTTGGAGATCCGACAAGTACCTTGGACGAGCGGGATTTTGCAAGGGCACGCATCGAAGGTAAAATGGTTTTTCCTTTGTAGATCTACTGTAGATCATAGTATAAAACTCGTATTTGTGTTTTCGAAATTTTTTCCTTGCACGGATCTACGGCTTTGGGTGATTCGGGGTTTCCACGACGCGAAAAGCGGTTTTCGCAGCCCGAAAAACCCAACAGTGGTATCAGAGCCACGTGCAAGGCGAATACGAGTTTGTTTTTTGGTTTTATGAAAAACTAAAGTCTCTGTAATTTTCTGTAAAATTATGATTTTATAGTTTTTATGGGTAATTTTTCCGTAGAAGCGAAGCACAAGTGTCTCGGCACTTGTAGGCTTCGTCTACCGGAAAGATTTTTCCAAAACGGCTTCGTTTTGCCCCAAATCCGTTTGGGACAGCGGGCTTGGGTGCCATTAGATCGCAAAGGAGCAACTCACGATGGTTAGATCGTGGGTAGGGGTAGTGCCCCTAACCCCGCAAGGGGATTTGCTCCGCGATTGCACCCGAAATCGCTAAAAACGAACCCGCCGGGAAGATTTTTCCGAAACGGCAATGTCTCGACCCAAATCGTTTTGGGACAGAGGGTTTAGGTACTGTTGGATCGCAATGGAACCCTCACGATGGTTAGATCGCGGGTAGGGGCGCTGCCCCTTGGCCCCGCAAGTGGATCCGTTCCGCGATTGCGCCCGAAACCGCTAAACGGGACTGCCGGGAAATTTTACTCGTAAAAATTGTAAAAATTAATTTTAAAATTATAGAAAATTATGAAAATATATAATTTTTGAATTATATATTAATTTTGTGATAGTCATGGCCCAAAACCCAATATGATTGGTTGTGTCGTAATTCATAATACGGCCTGCGTGCCGTTATGTGTTTGCGAGTGTTGTATTATATTCGCGACCTGCCTTCTCTTATTTTCTTGTTGTAAATTAGATTTAGACTCGAATGTAACTCGAGTTTCAAATTGTAATGTACAAATTGGAGCGGTGGAGGGTCCACACGAGACGGAGTTCCGAGGCGGGCATGAGCAACACAAGGTGGTCAAAGGGAGGAGCTTGGAGAATCTGTTGACCCTAGGTTGAGCATTCGATCTTCTCATTGGCTTGAGAAGATCGTAGTAGGGCCATGACTAAATCACAAATATATTAATTAGTTAATTGCTTATGTATATGATGCATGTTTAATAAGTAATTAATTAATTAGTGCCTTACGATTAGATTAGATCTAAGTCGTGCACATGATGCACCCATGCGATTAGATTAGATCTAAGTCATGCACAAGATGCATCCTTCTCGATTAGATTAGATCTAGATCGAACCAACTCAAAATGCCTAACCGTGCCGTGATACCTATCACTACCTCGATCACATGTATTGTTGAATCTGCCAAAGCAGAGCAATACATTATCTTGGTAGGGTACGGAGGGACAATCTTGGTCCCGCCTATCAACGCATGGATGAATACAAACTCAATTAGATTGAGTATTCCTAGTTACTCGGTTGGATCGAGTCAACTATAGGCATTATTCCAACGGTTGGAAAAGAATAGGTCAAAATCACATCTATATTAACTCTCAGGTATTAGCCAAAGCTAACTCGAATTTTAATATAAATGCGGGTATTGATTCTATAAACAAGAGTTGCATAGAGATGTAATTGGTAATCGTTACCTACCGATCATACTAAGCCTTGGGCGTATTAGCCAAAGCTAACTCAAGGGTTAGTATGATGTGGATCTTGTCCCACAAGAATTATAGAATTCAGTGGGAGCATCATTTAATTAAAGGCCTAATTAGATGATTTAAAAGAATATGATATTTATTTCTGCAAATTTTCTGTTGTAGATAACCATGACGTCAAATACGAACTTTTTCTCTCTGCGTTCTGTCCTTAAGAAGGACAAGCTCAACGGAGCAAATTTCCTGGACTGGTACAGGAACTTGAGAATAGTTCTCACCCAAGAACGTAAACTGTACGTTCTGGAGCAGCCCATTCCGGAGGCTCCTCCTGCCACTG